>NC_051449.1:21171995-21179229 GCF_001649575.2 Kryptolebias marmoratus
TTTTCTTGTAGTGATCCGGACAGGTAATGTCCTGCTATGCGGTGCCGGGGGGCCAGACACATTCTGGAGGAAGATGGGTGTAAAGATAATATCTGGACCCTGGTCTCAGACCTCAGAAACGCAGAGGTCTGCTACGTTAGCGCTAAGGAGAGTCGTGCCGAGGCGAACCTGTTGATCCATTCCATCCGTAAATTTGAGAAACTCTGGTCCGGAAGACATTTCTTGTCTTGTTAAATAGAAGTAAATCAGTGACTCAGCATCTATCTAGGAATGTCTCAAAGCTTTAGCCATCTTAAAAGCTGTCTTCTAATAGCTGCCACATGCTCACATGATTAGGTTGCATTACACTCACAGAATCACTTGTTTGAACCAGTTAAAGCCAGTTCTGGCTACACATAGGCAAATTACTGACATCTCGTGAAGCTGTGCTCGGCCTCTCATATATGAATCGATGCTTCCATAGTTCCGGGCTTCTTCTGCGTCATCCATAAGGCGTTACAGATCAAAGTCCCAGTGCTAGTTCTTTTGTAGCGTCATCCTTAAAGGGTACATTTTTGAAATTCTCCCTCCCCTGGGGTAAAAGGACCGGAAGTGGGGCGAGGGTGGTGCGTCGGCGAAAGTGCCCTCCGCACTGAAAAGGAGAGGAACCATACAGCCTGTGATCAGCATACAGTTCAAAACTCTGCCTCTCTGGTGGTATGGTGGTGCATTAGTGGCTCTGGCATGGGTAGCTTACACATCCAGACAACATCTATTTCAGAGAAGGCCTTCCATATTTCAGCAAGACGATGATAAACTACAGACTGCATCCTGATGTGTGCTCACTAAGGTTGAGTCAAGTCCTCTGGACGGGTTCTTCTGTCCATCGTTAAATAGGGGCAGAGGGCTCTGTGTCCAACTGTTACCCTCTCATAATGCTGTTGCTGCGAGTATCACTCAGCCCTCTGTGAATAGCAAGCAGCCATCAGGGCCCTAACGATTGGTGGTTAGGCTGATGGTCCTCCTTTTGAATGTGAACAACTAGTTTTGGGCGTGATCAGCAACTGGTTGACTATGCAAAGGTGCTGCTTCTAAGGCTGGGTTTGCTTGCAGCTCCTCAGATTGAAGAAGTGTTTTGGATAAAAGATGAAAAAAGATGTTTCAGCCAAGAAGAACCCGTCCAGAGGACTTCCCTCAAGAATCTGGACGCTGAACTGACCTGCCTGCAGGTCAGACCTAAACATCTGGTGCATCATGAAATGAAATATCTGGAAAAAAAAAAGACCCAGAACTGTTGAGCAGCTAGAATCCCCCATCAGACAAGAATGGGACAACATTCCCTCCAAAACCTTCAGCAGCTGCTCTCCTCAGGTCCTGGATGTTTACAGTCTGGTGTTAGAAGAAGAGAGGAGGCTTCACAGAGAGAAACATGGACCTGGAACAACTTTTAGAGATGTGTTGCTGACATCAAATTAAAAAGTTAATTTTCTTCCCAAAATATTATATAATTTCTTAGTTTGAACCAATATGTTTATTATGTTCTATAGTGAATAAAAATATTGGTTTATGAGATATACAAACCCCTGCATTCTGTTTTTTATACATTTTACGCAATGTCCCAAATCTTTTTTGTTGGTATTGGGGTCACAATTTAGGACATTTTTTTGTAGTAATCTTCATCTAATATTCAGCCAGTCAAAAATTTATTTTTCCAAGTAAAGGTCTTGTATATATATATATATATATATATATATATATATATATATATACATATATATATATATATATATACATACACACAAATCTTATTAGTTTTCCAACTGACAGCTGGAATATGGCTCAGTTTGGTGGATATCATCCTAAGTTCAGAGTTTCTCTATAAATGAATTGCAGCATAAAAGCAAAATCTATACACCTCCATCATTTTCAAGACAGCACAGGATCCTTGAGAAGTCCCAGGAAACCAGCAGCTGAAGCAGTCAGTGGAGCTGCTTTCTTGTAAAACATACATAATTTATATTGTTTTATAAAATAGTAAAACGATTGATAATGGAACACAGATGAAAGCGTTTAGTTTCTTGTTCGCTTTATCCATTTTTTTCTCTGCTTTAAACTTTCTCTAAGAGTGATATGGTTCACAATTACTTTGGACCAAAGAGCTACATCTTTCTCTAGGTCCAGCCCAAACTGAACCACGGTTTGATGGTTCAGTGAAAACATTTTTTTCAGATGGTTTGAGTCTGTGGGGTAATTACAGGAAGCTAAAGCACGGCTGGTGCCAAACGCAAAGAGATGAAAAATCAGCAGCTGCAGTATTTGGGGAGAGGAAGAGGAGGGTCTGAAGGCTGTTCGTTGGCTTCATCTCTATGCCTCTCGGCAGTGGGACAGTTTTATCTGTGATGGCAAACTCCGACTCTACTAATTATTAGATTTGCAGCTAAAGTTGGTGCTGCTGGCAGTAACGACAAGATAATCTTATTATTAAAGACATACAAATCATTTCACAGTGGCAACAACAACAAAAAACCTGACTGTGTGTGTTTTTTTTAATCCAGTACGATCTTCTGTGCATCTCTAAACCAATCAATGTCAAGTTTAGATGCATTTTAAAATGAAACTCAACTGGATTGAATGTATAATCGCATTATAATGTAGGAATGCTGCTTTCATTTATTTACTACTTGAGTTCAGCAGAAATAATAACAGGTTTAGCTTTACACGAAGGAATGCATATTGCCTGCTTTCTGTCATGCTGGGTGTTCAGACTACGATTATCTTATGGTGAGAAACGATCAGTTTAAAGCCATTTTGGTGAAATCTTGAGAATAACGTTGTGAGCTATCTCACGCAGTACTGCACAAGCTGTCAGCGCTCGGAGTATGTATTGTGAATGACTTTTGGCTACTACCACTCCAAGTTTTAGCTCAATATCTGTAAATCTGTTATAGCCGATTTTGTGTTTGCTACGGTTAATTGGCTGTGACGTCCACGTTTAATTGGATTGAACTAAAAAAATAATCATTTCTAGATGTGTGTCCAATGAAGATTTTCTGAGAGTTTCATAAAAATCTGCCCATTTTTTTATGAGATATTTTGCTAACAGAAAAACAAACTCACCCCTACACACAGATACAAGCAAACATATTTGATAGTGGGGATTGATGGGCTGTAAATCCATTTCATCACCTTTTAATGTGACCCAGAAACATCATTAGAATCTGACTATGATGTGTGTATCCTAGGTATTCAGTCTGTTCGTACTGTAGCTCTGTGTCTGCACTTCTGAGAGGAAAATCAGGCCCTTTTTTTTCCACCAGCTCTAACTGTGGCTGTCTGCTTTCAGGTGTCAGGCTCTGTACAGTGGGTTTTAGTGTGGTTTGGCTGAGTATTGCCGCCTACAGTGACTGAAAACAAAAAATAAAAGAAAGAAAAGCTGTGGGCAAAGGAATGAAAAATGAGCTAAAACATGCACCTTTCACTTTGTTTTTCAACGACACACTCTCCTCTTTATTCTTTTAAATTTATGGAAGCAAACATCTGTCCTGTGTCTCGCTGATTATATTTAAAGCGTTCTGTAACAAGGCTCGTTTTGGGACTGGATCTGTTCACCAGTTGTCCAGTGTTGCAGCAGAAGAGGAAACTGAAATTCTGGTAATGATTGAAAACACACTCATGGGAACTCAGCAGTCTCTTCCGTCTTTCTAACCTTTAGTAAGAGTTTGAAGCACACATTTCTACCTGGCCATTATTCTTCCGTTTCTGAAACGATTTTCTATTTACTGCTCCTCCCACAGCTTTGGAAAGAAACAAAACGTGTGGCTCGATTGGGAATAGCGCTCAGGACCTTTGATGTCAGTGGATCACGCAGCTGTGATGAAAATTGCGAAATAAAATTATAACTAGGAGCACTCAGAGAGATCAAACCTTCGCCAAGGCCATTCCATTTTTTTAAAAACATTGCGATCTGGATCATTATTTCTGTCTCTTTATCAAAACTACCAAAATTTAATCTTTTTTTTTATGTGATAATCCCAACATCTCCCGAAGCTTTCTTCCAAATCTGTTCTTTTGTTTTTACCTGATCTTTGCTGACAGACAGACAAACAAACGGACACAACTGGAAACAGAACCTCCTTGGTGGAGGAAAGAAAAGGGTCACATGTAGGAACAGAGAGAAGCTTTTAACAAAGGAGTTACCTGTGACCTTGACCTTTGACCCCATAAACCTTGAAATTAACAAGCACCATCTTTGACCCATGATGTGTCCAGCTGTGTGGTTTGATGTTCCTACATTACACTGATGCAGAGTTAGAGCACTAGATCAACTGTGATGTTG
Source organism: Kryptolebias marmoratus (assembly GCF_001649575.2). Classification (NCBI taxonomy): domain Eukaryota; kingdom Metazoa; phylum Chordata; class Actinopteri; order Cyprinodontiformes; family Rivulidae; genus Kryptolebias; species Kryptolebias marmoratus. The sequence goes on from NC_051449.1 coordinate 21,176,311, forward strand.
ACCTTTGACCCCTTCGCCCTAAAATCAATGGTGATCACCCTTGACCTAAGAGGTGTCCAGTTGTGCTGCTTAATTGTCTTCCGTTGCATGGTTGTATAGTTAGAGCACAGGGTCATCTGTAACCTTGACCTTTGACCCTGTCACCTTGAAATCAGCAGTGATCACCCTTGACCCTTGAGGCATCCAGCTGTGGAGTTTAACACTTCTGTTATCCAGCTGCAGGGTTAGAGCACAGGCTGATCCGTGACCTTGACCTTTGACCAGATCAGCACCAAAATCTAATCCCTCGTTCCTTGCACCGTGTTTGATGTTTCCGGAAAATCTGTTCATTCATTTTTGAGTAATCTTGTCCACAGACAGACACACAAACATCACCTCCTTGGTGGAGGGAATAAAACCTACAGCTCAGACAGACTTCACAGCAGAGACATCCAAAGTGTAAACGGGTCACAGAAAGTTGGACTTTTACCTGATTTAACAGGCCTTTTGTTAAATATATTTTATGGGTTTTACACAACTGCAGTGTAAGCTAGATGATTTTTCTAGGTTTTACCACAAAATGTTCCACTTAGAGCGAGGTGATGTCACGCACTTTTGAGCTGTTTGAACCTTCTAAACAAACTCCTCTTATTCCAACAAACTCCACGCTTGTTGTGCACCTGAACGCAGACATCTCTGTCTTCTTCCACCCAGCGTGTCTCTCATTGCTGTAGGACTGACAGTTCTCGTTCAAATCTTCCCAGAATGCAGAGCGAACGCATTCAAACTCTCATTGACTCTCCTTGTATCTGCAAAAACCCTTTAAGTGAAGGGTTGTTTTTTTAAACTTATCATAAGACTCTTTAGGTTCAGGATTTTTTTGTTTTATGTAACACAACTTGTAATTTTAGAACAGTGACTGTTTGTCTGAGGCTTACTTTCTACCTTGCATTTCTTTCTGTGTTACTAGGAGCGCTGTCAGGGATTGACAGACACAGGTCTGCAGCAGCTTTAATATTTATGTACTTTTTCTACAGTTTATACATCAAAACATCAGCCTTTTGTTAGCTTGGATTATTACAGAAGGAAGTCCTAAATTATTATTGGCATTTAGATGTTGGAGTTTCAGGCAGTAGTTGGCAGCCTTCCGAATTCTTTAGAAATGTTCTTGTTTTATTTAATTTGTGATAAAACATGAACAGGAGGATGCTTCCTCCTGCCTTATTAAAAAGTGAATTGAGACACCAGAGAACCAGACCATTTTTACTGCAGTGAATGAGAAAAGGTGAGAAAAAGAAAAGAACGAAAACAAACCAAAAGGAAAAAAAAAAAAAACCTAAACTGCCTGGCATCATTTCCTCCCTCTGCAGAGAGGACGGTGTCATCGACACCACTTACCCGCACACCTGTCAAGGAGAACGCAACGGGAACAGAGGCCAGAAGCCCTCAGGTTTGTCAGTTAGAGCAGATTAATAATAGATGAAGGAAAATCTCTGGATGTCACATTTCCCAACATCTGCATGCATGAGATTCACAAACGGATATGTGAGCAGAAAGTTAATGGCGGGATGGGACTGTTTGTGTTGCAACATTTGCATTTGGCGAGTAAACACGGTAAACTCTGATGACGGCAAGTGTTCGCCGGGACCTCGGGGGCGGCCGTGTCTCGGCGGTTAGAGCAGTCATCCTCCAAAGAGACGGTTGGAGGTTCGATTCCACCAGTGTGCCACATGTCAAAGTGTCCCTGGGCAGGACACTGAACCCCTAATTGACTCCGATGTGCTCCATCTGTGTATGAACGGAGTTTAAAGCACTGATTAGATTCTATAGACTGATTTATTCAGGTTAGCTTTGTAGAGATCCAGTGCTGTATGAATGTGTGTGGATGGGTAAATGAGGGCACAGATTGTGCTGTAAAGCGCTTTGAGTAGCCTTGTTGGCTAGAAAGGCGCCACATAAGTCCAGTCCATTTACCTTCGCTCCAATCTGCTCCGAAGTCAAGGAAACAATCCAGGTTTTTTTATTCAAAGCTGCAAGGCTGAGCATTTATTAACAACCAGCACACAGGCAGGAAAAAAAACCCCAAACAATAAAAGGCTTAGCATTCCTTAACAAAATGCATATCGCCTGGTTTCTTTCATGCCCGACTTTTAGACTATGATTATCTCGTGTTGAGAAATGATGATTTGCAGCTGTTTTAGTCAAACCTCGAAAACAACATTATGCCCAATCTTCTGCAAAACTGCGAGATGTCTTGCTTAGAGCATGTGTTGTGAACGACTCTCTGCTACTACCACACCAGACTGTAGCCTGACATATGGAAGATTTACCGAATCATAGCCATTTTTGTGTTGTTTTTTTAAAATGCAGTTGTGTGGCGACCTTCTTGAATCGGGTTGACTCCTAGAGTTAATTATTTGTAAAGATACAACCAGTGAGTAAATCCTGAAAGTATCATGGGAATTTGTGCAGTGATTCATGACATATTTTGCAAACAAACAGACAGAGTTGACTCCAAATACTTAACGGCAAATAGTTTAACAAATCTCTGCTCACTTTGTTAGCGCTCAGAGTATGTGCTGGGGATCAGTCTCAGCGACGACCACACCAAACTTTAGGTCAGCGTCTGTAAAACTGATTGAGTTGTAGCCATTTTTGTGTTTTTTTAAAGTTGGCTAAATGTGGCAGCCAGCTTGAATCAGGTTGACTCCAAAAGTTAATCAGATGTAGATGAACATTCAGTGATTACTTTCTGCGAATTTCATTAAAATCCACCCAGTGGTTACGAGGATATTTTGCTAACAGACACTGAGCAGACACGCTGTCTCTCAGACCTACCTCCTGTTATCTACACTGCTGTTTGATCGTATCGCCGCTTCATCTCAGCTGATAAAAGAAACAATCGTCTCTATTCATTTTCTGCACCCCCCCCCCTCCCCC
>NC_051449.1:21179260-21182161 GCF_001649575.2 Kryptolebias marmoratus
CTTGGCTGAGCTCGAAGCTGGTAAAGGATGCGAGAGCTGAAAATTAACAAACACACCAAAGCTGGTAATTGTTGCAGCAAATGGAAATCCGTGTGGACTGGGCAAAAAAAATAAAAAAATAAAAAAAATAAAGTCAGACCTTCCCAGACCAAGTTTATCTAAATTCCAATAGTATGCTCAGTAATGAAAAAACACTGTAGAAATGCCATTTCAAATAGACCCCAATGTAATCCCCCCGGCCCACTGGGGTCCATTTAATCAATGCTACAGACATGAGCATGGAGGAGGAACAGTCTGCAAATGGAAGTGGAGTTCTGAGTCAGCTCACAGGAGATTAAAAAGTAGAGGTGGATGAATAATGGAGGAGGAGAATGGTGGGAAAATTGCAGAATGTGGCGAATCATCAATAACGCCTCCTGTGAATAATTTCAAAAGAGAGGGGGAATAAGGAAAAAAAAAAAAAAAAGAAAAAGACCTGCTGAAAAACTGTCTGTGCCCCGGTAAAAATGAAATTGTCTTAACTAGTTTTTGCTGCGTGTTGCCTCACTCCACGGATGAGCGCTCATTATTGCTGCAGGATTTTGAGCCTCAGATTACCTGAAATCCCCACCGCCGCTCTGAGAGTCCTGTAGAAATAACTGACAGCTTTCCACTCATTAGCTTCGGTGGTGGGGGGGGCTGGAAGTCGGAGGAAGTGTGCAGGCGGTGGAGGAGCTCTTCTTCACCCTAACCCTGGAGCTGTTGGTGGTGGTGGTGGTGACAGCTTCGGGAGCAGCTTCGATGGGGACAAACCGAAAGCGGCACCGAATCATAATCAATCTGCAGAACAACACGGTGACAGGCCTGCTTGTGAGGAGCCCGGCTGTGCCCTCCAGTGAGGGCTCTTTGTCTGAGCGGGGCCTCGCACAGTGAACGGTTGCTCTTTATTTAGGCCTCGTTACAGCAGCAAACAGGAACGCCGAAAGATCTCCACAGTTATATGTAAATATATGTAAAAGTTCTCGGAAGTCATTTTCTGATTGTTTTCCCCTCATTATCCGCTCGTTTCGCCCCACAGAAACTTTACTTCCCGGTGAGTGGTGACAGGTTGTTTTCCGCTGGAGCTTCTCACAGCTAATTAGTTTAATTGGCAACAGGTCAGAAACATGATTTGGGTGTTGGAAAGGCAGCCTAAGCTGAAGTGAAGCTCTTTCAAACTGCAACATCTGATAACCTTTTATAGGTTTGATTTCAAACTTTGCAGGGAGTACCTTGAATAATTAACAATTTTTCAATTTATTTACACTCACCAAAAGTTAAATGAAATAGATTTGAAATAGAGGAAAGGAAGGAAATAAAATACCCGGAGCAATCTGAGTGTGTCATTAAAAAATAGTTTAATTAATTGTTTCTTGTCACAACCCCAACATTTCCTGAAAATGTCAAAATCTGTTAGTTTTTAAGTAATCTTGCGGACAGGCAAACAAACCAAACGACACCACTGAAAACAACCTGCTTGGTGGAGGTAAGAACAGTAAAAATTATGCACCACAATTATGACAATAATGAGTCAGTAATTGGTCTAAAATTCAAAGCTTCTGGGAAAAATAATTAGAAATGAATAAAAAGGTTGAAATGATAGAATTCTGGGTAGATTATCTGAACATGTGCTGTTACTGAAATAATTATACAAAATCACATTTTGAGCAGGTTAACTTTCATTGGAAATTAAGGGTTTTAGGAGTGGATAACATGCAGATGGCTTTTTATAATTTGGAACTAAATTGACAGAGCTTTAGAGTTTTTGAGTTTCTTTGAGCCAGCAGAGATGAACAATTAGGCCAAATCCTGGTTAATTTAGAGAAGGAAGTCAAGGTCAGAAAGGAAGAATCATTTCATAAACTGCTGTCAGAGTACTTTACAAAACCAGACCAGATATTGATTTTAACTTTGCCTCTAGCTGTGATGAGATAGGCTGCCTTACTGAAGTACGACGCTGTGGTTGGGCAGGACCTCTACAGACTTGACTTCCGTCAGGTGGCTTCTCTTGACCGAACCTCGTGAAGGCAAGGTGTAAAACCCCAGGGGTCAACTGAGGGTTAGTTTAGGTCAGCAGCTTGCTCTAAGGTAACCTGAAAGGGCAGCCTTGACTGGTAGGTCTGGATAGGTGGAGTTCAACTAATAATTTCAGGAAATCGGTCTGGAAATGAGGTGCTGCCTGAAGTGGAGGAGTTTAAGTATCTCAAGGTCTTGTTCATGACTGAGAGAAGAGTGGAGTGAGAGACTGACTGATGGATTGGAACCACTTCCGCAGTACTCTGTACCGGTCTGTTATGGTGAAGAGGGAGCTCAGCTGTAAGACAAAACTCTCTGTTTACTGGTTGGTCCACGTTCCTCCCCTCACCTGTGGTCATGAACTTCGGGTAGTTACCGAAAGAATGAAATTGTGGATGCAGGCGGTCAAAATGAGTTTTCTTCTCAGGCCAGCTGGGCTCTTTCTTGGAGACGGGGTGAGAAGTTCAGTCATCCAAGAGGGAGTCAAAGTAGTGCTGCTGCTCCTCCACACCGAGAGGACCCAGTTGAGGTGGTTCGGGCATCTGATAAGGATGCCTCCTGGATGCCTCCCCAGGGAGGTGTTCCGGGCATGCCTAACTGGGAAGACCCAGGACACGCTGGAGAGACTATGTCTCTCGGCTGGCCTGAAAACGAAAATCCTTGAAATCCACCTGGAAGAGCTGAAAGAGGTGGCTGTGGAGAGGGATGTCTGGGCGCCCCTGCTCTATCTGCTGACCCACGATCAGACTCCAAAACAAGCAGCAGTGAGTGGATGGATGGATGGATGGATGGATGGATGGATGGATGGATGGATGGATGGATGGATGGATGGATGGATGGATGGATGATGGATGGATGGATGGATGG
>NC_051449.1:21182214-21202114 GCF_001649575.2 Kryptolebias marmoratus
TGGATGGATGGATGGATGGACGGACAGATGGACGGATGGATGGATGGATGGATGGATGGATGGATGGATGGATGGAGTCAACACTGAAGTCTTGACAGTGGAGTTTTGAGTTCGGAGGAGTGTAGATGCAGTTCTGTGAGAGGAATTCTGCTGCGGCTGATATAAAATTAATTAACTGCTGTTTTTTCTTATCAAAATAAACAGACTTGTTTCTGTTCCAAAATACTTTATGGCTACGTTCACACAGCAGGTAAAAGTGTCCCACACCTGACATTTTTGCCCATTTGTGACCCTTATCTAAATTTTTTATGACAGTCGGAACATCACAAATCAGATTTTTTTCCAAGTCCGACCCAGGTCACTTTCATATATGGTACTAAATCAGAAACATATCCCATGTTTTTCAAAGCGACCTCAGTCATTTCACATGTTATCGGACAGATGTCACAATTCTGGATCCATGTTTACTCCTGGAAACACAGCGTGCTACATGTGACAGCACATCTTCTGCTGTGCCTGGAGACTGGTCACACTGGAGCTGGATGGCGGTCGCATTTAAATTTTAATGTGAACAACAATGCAAAAAAAGTCCTATCTGAGCAAAAACAACAACAAAAAAAACAAGCAAAAAATATGAAACTGAGCTTTAAGACCTACAGCATGAATGAAACCTAAGATGCTGATCACAAGTTGGATGCTTGGAAGGAGGAAAGTCTTAGTCTTAATCACATAACATCCCATAAAGTAACATTTGAAAATTACATGAAAATTAACTACTGTAGTAATTATTCATAACTATTCTGGGAACCTGTAGCATGACTGAACAGAAATAACCACTCCTCCTGTACAGGAAAGAAAGATTATTGCACCAACACTTTAAATCATTTGATTATTGGCAGTGATCATTTTACCAACCAAGAAAACAAAACAGATCATAAATACATATGTTACATAAGATTATGTTTCAGAGAATATTTGCATTTAACAACAGAGAACCTTTGCTTTCTTTTAGCTGCAAGACAGTGAAACACAGAGAGTACAAAGAGAACGAGGAAGTGTGTGTGTGTGTGTAATTAATGATAACAGCCCATCCAAGTAAATATTAGGCTCAGTTTTGGCACCAAAGAGAAGGTTTGGTCCCAAAGTAAGGTCAAAGGGATATTCTGTTGGGGACAATAAAGGGGAGTGAGCAGAAGGTCAGGGGGTGACAGAGGAAGGGTCCCTTAAAGCTACACCACAAACACACCAGGTTTTAATTCCATGTCTGTAATCTTTCCTGAGTTTTAGCCATTTTTGTGTTTGCTAAGACTGAGAAGCAATCTTTACTTGGGTTTGCTCCAAATCGGTTGTAAAAGTGTACCCAATAACGACTTTCATGGGGGTGTCATTCAAATCTGTCCAGTGGTTTATGAAATATTTTGCTAATTCTACAGACAAATGAACACACAGACCCTTGTTCACAGAAACTGGAAACAGTTCGACGAATGGTGGACTCACTTCACTGCAGGCAGCGGACAGTAAAAATGAGTAGTTTAACTCTAATAACAACCCCGATCTCAAAGATTTCACAGCAGTTCATGTGAACACAATTTTACGACATTAACTCCCCCATCAGTTTCATTTTATATGGTTTAACATAGACTTCAGTGGTTATTTGTAGGTGCTAAGAGCAGCAGGAGCTTGCTGTTGTTACTCAGCTTGTTGCAGCCCTGGGCACTTCCTGCACTAAATTTATAATATTTCAGCTGTAATAACCATATAAAGTGAAACTGATGGCAGTTTAAAGGTTTACGAAACAGCCTTTGCCTGAAACCGCTGAGACTTTTTTGGAGACTGGAGTTGTTTTTGGACAGCGGCGATTCAGTTTGTCGTGTTTCCCAACCAGCTTCACTTAACTGCAGTCGTTTCAAGCGTTGGTATTTTAAGATGTTAATCATCTTTGATCCCTTTTCTGTCCATTGTATGACAATAACTGATGCCCATTTATCAACATAAAAGACTGTAGCTCGTGTTGTTCATTAAGAAATTAAGATAGCATATTTGTCAAATATATTCACATGACTCCTTACTTCTTCTATGCTAAAATTTGTACATTTTTACAGAAGAAACAGCCTAATGGTAGGAAATCTACCAGTAGGGGAACATAACTCAACACAACACCAGTCGGTCCCAATTAAACTCGATTTCTCCAAAATGAGTTCAATATATCTTGATTTAGTGGCTTGCCTCTAAAATGCACTAAATTTATTTCATTATTAATTAATAAAATATTATTAATTTTACATTCCTACAATGTAATTTTATCTTGTAATTTTAGGGGGGAGCTGGTCATGTCGTGTGATCCATTTGAGATGTTACAAGCTCCTCTTTTATTTGTGAACAAACTCTAAAGGTATTTTTTCATCTTTTCATAAACACGCTGCCTTTTTTTGTCGCTGGGGAAAAAAAGATGTCCACGCAAAGAGACTCGGAACAACGGGAGAGGTTTTCTATTTCATTTCAAAAAGATGGCCACGAGGTGACAAAGCCTCGCACAGGTAAAGTTAAACTGTAGGGATGTGAAATGATTTCATTAATAATACGATAAACGTGTGCATTTCACTGCAAAATCTAAAATTCAAAAAGAAACTATTGAAACTAAAGTAACTGTATCCAGTCTGGAGAAGTTGAGTTTAATTCTGTTTGTGAGCGAGACTCAGAGGGGGGTTGACTACAGGATCTGTCCTAAAGGGGAAATGGAATAAAATATAAACATTTTGAGTTTTCAAGTTTTCTTTTAATTTAACCATCATAAAAACACTCAATTTCTCTGATTTAAAATGTTGACTTGTTTTTAGAGCTTTTGTCTCGAAGTGGGGTGATTGTGTGGGCGGAGTTACCTCCTTTGTTGGTGATGTAGAAGGGGGCGGGGCCAGTTGTGGCGGACCGCTGTAGGACACTGAGGAGGTTACTGACAGTGTTGCCAGGTGTGCGATAATTGTCGTATTGTACGATAATTTTGCCCTCTGTACAATGTACGATCAATAATCCCAAAAGAGGCCAAATATACGATAATTTGACCATTCCGTGAATGTGTGGTTGTAATCGGTTGTAATCAGCCTGTCGCAACTGCCTGTCAGGGTTTTTTTTTGTGAACCCTGAAGGCATCTGTTTCCGGAAACACATGCACAATTGGCTGGGCTTTTCAGCCAATCGTGCTTTTATAAATGTGAGCTACGAGTGACGTGTATGTGTTTGCCTCAGAACAACGGCCATGATTGGCTGAATAGTCTGCTGCGCCCGCTCCATGAGTGAGGAAAAAAAAAAAAGAAAGAAAGAAAGAAGCAGAGCCAGAATGGAAGAAGAAGCGCTGAGTACCTGTCAGACACTATTCAACACTAGAGTGACTTTAGCGCATCAATAGATTTGTTATTTTGGTTATGACGGGTGTACGATAATTTCCCTCAAAATACGATAATTTCATGTCTTTGGTACGATAATCCTACATTTCTGACCTGGCAACACTGGTTACTGTCGCAGTGTTTAACAGGGAAGATGGAAGCAGAAGAAGAAGCATGTTTTGTGAGCAAGAACAAATTTATTTTTGGTCTGGAGTGATGCTATTAGAAACTCAAGCCCCACATTTCACAAGAGGAACCCCCGAGCTTCACAGTGATGTCACAGTTTTCAAGATGTTTCCCCATCAGGACAGCAAGAGGATGCCAGTGCCAGTTTTTCTCCTGGAGGTTTGTATTTCAGGTGGTCTTCAAAAAGTTAACTCCACAGTCACTCTCCAGACTTGGAGTTGTAATTTTCACCAGGAGTTAAACTAACCACACCCATCATTTTTTTTCCTTTGAGAAGCTGAAGAATGACAGCTGTTGGAGTTTTGGGTTGGTTTTATCGGTATAAGTGGTGGTTGGAGAATCTGAATGCAAACAGACAGGAAGAGTTCATATAAAAACTGATTCATTTAACTAAAACAAAACAAAGGCTGTCATGGCAGCAAAAAAACAAACAAAAAAAAACTACGTAAATAAGAAAAAAAACTTACTGACAGCAAGACACTGTGGGGTTTTGGGTTTTTGTATATAGTTTTCTTGTTGTTTGTGTTCAGTTATACTTGTCTCAGTTTAGATCCTGTTACTCGTGCCTTTGTTTTTTCTGTCACCATTCATTCCTCCTCAGTTTCTCTCTTGTCTCTCTGCCACGCCCACCTCCACCTGTCAGCAATTATTATCATTCACTTGTTTCCACTTACCTGATTATCCTCTGTGTTTAAAACCTGGTCATTTCCTCCACCACTCTCCACCATCATTGTTTCATTTGTCCTCGTCCCTGCTTGCTGTTAGATGTTCTTAGAGTTTTTGTTCCGTCCTGTTCCCGTGTTTCCTCCGTGTATTTGGATTTAGTTTGTTTGTTTTGCTGCCACGTCAGCTTTTTGTTTTTCGTTTTAATAATTTAGTTTTCTTTTAGTTTTTGAATATGAGTCTGCTTTCTGGGTTCGCTTCCGTCACCAATTAGCATGACAGACACAAGAGAAGAGTGCACAAGGAAATCCAGACAGAGCATGATAGCAACAATGCGTGACTAGTGGACGGAGATGAACAGGTTTTAATGGCTGAGGGTAACGAGGAGGTGGGAACAGGTGAGTGATTACAACACAGAACAGGTGTGAGAGGAAGAGGCTGACTGGTGCTGGTGGGAGAGAGAGTGATGGCACACAGAGGGCACAGGGAGCAGACTACACAACAACTTACAGCATAAAAAACTAAACACAGAAACAATAAACTGAATACAAACTTCAAAGAATAATTCAAATCCTCACAGGTTTACACAGTTAACTGCAACCTTTTCACCCCCACACTGTCTGTGTTTACTATTTAAGTATTCCTGTGTTTGGCACTTGATACATCACATTTTTGAGTGATCAAAAAAATGCTGAAGAGACGCTAGTAATTTTTTTTATCTTTTATTATTAATTTGAAATTAGTGTGAATTTTTTGAGAATGCGAGACTCCGAAAACCAGCACCTTTTATGACTTTCTTTTGATTCAAGTTAGCTTCAAAATACTTTTTATTTCCCCTTTAAATCAGCTCTACAATGGAATATGCCACCAGTTCACGTTTTATAAACCTTTACACCATCAGTTTTGCATTACCTCAGAAATATTATGGTATTTCTAGTTGTCAGAGACGAAGTGTTGGCTCCAAGCGGAACTGAAAACTGCTGTTTTCACTTTAAATTTTTTCCCTTCTTCTTGTCATATCGCCTGGATTTATCTACATTTTCAGATATTTATCTGCCAAAAATGAGGGAAAATAAAGAACTGTCTGTTTTAGTTTATAACACAAACACAGAGCTACACTTCAAAAGCTCCAATTTATTTTTTTTATGTGGCATTTTAATGATTCATTTCACCCACAGATACGTTCACTGGAAGCTTCGCTTACCATCCAAGTTGACTTCTACTGGAAAAATGCAGAAGTGTGAAAAAGGTCTATATACATTTTATCTATGGCGTATAATTAACCTATGTAAAAGAATCAAGGAATTTGGAAAGTATCTGTGTAAGAGGTTTTAAAAAAAAAAACTGAGTGGTTGAGATTTTCAGGCCTACGATGTAAAAAAAAGGAAACACTTCTGTGGTGAAAAAAGCTGCATGAGCTCGAGAGCACTTCCAAACATGAACGTTAAACTTCCGAAACTTAAAATAGTCTTAGAGGTGATGAGATGATTACTGCCTCCTACAGGGTAAGCTTCAGGAAAAGATTTACTGCATTATGAAAGAAGAAGAAAAAATCAAGAACCAAAACTGCTGCAATACTCTGTCAATCAGAAAAAAAAAACATTTCACTTATACAAGTCCATCTACATTTCTTTCTGTCCTGGTTTGTTGTGTTTCCGCTTAGAACCCCTTCACACTGGATGATGACCCCGCTGTATAACATCGGCCAGGACAAGAATGCTCTTTGCAGGGTCTTGGTATGTACTAAGAATGGCTTACTCATGAGAGGTGGAGATCAGTGCACAGTGGTGTTCAGCATGCTGTAGCGAGGTTGTGGTGATTTATTATCATGGTGGCCACATCAGGGTTCTGGTACAGCATGGCGGGGTCTGTGTGCACTGGCCTGGCTTGGTTGCCAAACACCTGAAGCAGTTCTAGCCAAACTAGCCTCACGACTCGGCTACGACTGTAACTGAGGCAAGGTCATGGAAACGATGTATCCCAAGAAGCCTGGAGCTTGATCCTGGACTGGTCCAAAAGGCATGTCAGAGCAGCCATTTAGAGCACAGTGAGAGTGCAGGAGAACATCTCAGGGACGTGGAAAATAGCAGATCGAAAGGTTTTTCATGAGCACTAAAAGCATAACAGCATCATGATTGCCTTCACACTAAAGGAGGATTTTTTCAAACATGCCACCATCCAAGCATGTTCTTATAGGTTATGTAGGCCATGAAGAGGTACTGGGGGTTGTGATTCGGTGTGAAGGAGGGGTCATAGGTCTGAGGTTCAGGGTAGCCTGGGCAAAGGTCACTAATATGTGACGTTTTTCTTTCTTGTCACCAGTTTCTATCAAGTAAATGATTCAAAAAACCCTCAAAAGAATACATTTTGAGGTCAGATTCTGTGGAAAAGTGTTAAAAAATTTAAATTTAATATCTTACTTATTGTTGATAGCTCTTTAAATGACCTTAATTTTCTGACAGGCCTGATGAGCTAAAGACTAGTCCAAATGCAGCTAAACCCAAAGAGGATTGCTGCCGTCTTAAAATCTCTCCAATCCCCTAAACTTCATAGATGTTAATCAAACACTACTTCATAACAATTTACACTGGTATCAGTTTCACATTTTACAGTTTACATAGGATTGTGTGGTTATTTGTGAACACGTATAGCAGCAGCAGCAGCTAGCTGTAGCACTTTGGATGCATGCTGCAGCCTGCAGGACATGTATAGCAGGAGTTTCAGGAATGCCTAAATAGCCACCTAATTCAAAATTACCAGCAGTGTAAAAGTTCATGAAATGGCAGTCACAAGAACCTTTATGACATTCTGGGGATTGGAGTTGTTTCAAAAAGACAGCAAGTCTTGGTTAAATTCAAATTAGCTGTAGTTAGCTCATCAGTCCAGTCAGAATTTTACTCTGTTTCTCCAAACTGAGGTCTTTTAAAGAGATTTCTACAACAGGTAAGATATTAATTGTTCAAAACGTTCAACTGAATCCCATCTCAAAGCGTCTAAAGTATCCCTTTAAAGGTCTCAGAGAAGAAAACAAAGGACAATGTGTCCACTTATCTTGTCAGCCATGTTTTGACGACACCAAAACATCTTCTAACTCTGTGATTCCTAACCCTGGCCCTCGAGGAACACTGTCCTGCATGTGTTAGTTGTTTCCCTGTGTTGACCCACCCGACTTGAATGACTGAGTGATTAACAGGCTTCTGCAGACATAAAGACCTGCTAAAAAGAAGGAAAACAACTAAGACATGCAGGATAGTGGCTCTCCAGGACCAGGGTTGGAAACCACTGTCCTAACTGATTGTTATTTTCTATTATTAGTTCAAGTTTATCCATCCATCCACTTTCTTTACCCGCTTCTCCTGTCCAGGTCACAGGGAGCTGGTGTCTATCTCTAGAGCTCACTGAGTGAGAGGCAGAGGACGCCCTGGACAGGTCTCCAGTCCATCACAGGGACACAGAGACAAAGAAGACAACCATTCACTCACTCACATCTAGGGATAATTTAGTTACGAGTGAACCTAACATGCATGGTTTTTATCCGTAAGAGTACCCAGAGTAAACCCAGGCGTGTACGAGGGAGAACATGTAAACTCCACCCAGAAAAACCAGCAGGTGAACCTGTGACCTTTGTCTTTTATTTATTTTTATTTCTTTACAAACCTAAAGTGGAACAGATTGGGATTAAATATTCCATAATTTCGCTTTAAAGCCTGAAAGAGAATTTTATAGGGAGATTCTTTTGATTAACTTACATAAACCCTCCTCCCCCCACTGCTGATCCCTGGCAACCGGCTTTCAGTTTGAAATTACAGTAAATTATGCATCTGAAGAATGAATATGGATTTTGGCTTTTATAGCAATGCATTTTTTTTGTTCTTATGATAGATATTTTTATGTGCTGCATGAGAGAAACATATTACATGCAAAGAGCTTAAGCTCGGAGGATTAGAAGGGGATGCTTGATTCATGTAATATTGATATAAAAATATCTTCATGTGTCTAACTTAAATCCACAAAAACGCACACAAAGCTGTGCGCACTTCCACTCGCTGCATGCCGGACTGGACAGACTTTATAATTCACATGTGGTTTGCAGGAGACATTCTTGCTTTGTGGAAATGTTCTGTCAACCCTTCTTGTCAACTTAACACCACTGTGTCTCTGAGCTAGTTCTCATTCCCCAAACTTCATCTCTGGCTCTTCATGACTTCACTCCTCGCTCTGTAAAATATGTATTTTTCCCCCCCAGAGCTTGAGAACTGGTTTCTCATCCGCCACAGGTTTCGGAGAGTCACCAGAGGAGCGATTCTTTATTCCACCTGTCACAGCAGCAGCTGAAGCGCACATAATCCCAGTCCAGCCAGCGACTGAAAAGCTTTGGCTGCCAGTTCATCATAACTGGGCCGAGGGAAGCTCGCGGTGAAATAACACCTGAACATACAGTATGGATGAACTCTGCAAGACTTCACAAGAGCTTTTTTTTCCCCAGCCGAGATACATTCAGGTACTACTTTCAAATGGGCTCAACACTCTCAGCAATCAATCAAATGGAAGTTTGGAAGATTTAATGATAAGAAAAAGAGTGTTCATGGCAATTATTCCATGTCCTGTGTGCTTTAAAAACTACAACCCTAATTCCCCCAAAATTTGGGGCGTTATATAATATATGAATAAAGCCGGAATGAAGGATTTGCAAATCTCACAAACCCATGCTTTATTCACAATGGAAAATAGTAAACATAATAAATGTTTAAAAATGAAAAGAATTTTTTCTTTTTGAAAAAATAAGGTAATTTGGAATTTGATGGTGGGATGGAACAGCGGTACAGTGGTTAGAGCTGTCGCCTCCCAGCAAGAAGGCTGAAGGATCGCTTTCTGACCTTGGGCCTTTCTGGGGGGAGTTTACATGTTCTCCCTTTGTTCATATGGGTTTACTCCAGGTACTCTGGTTTCCTCCCGCGGAATTGTCTTTAGGTGAGAGCGTGAATGGTCCTCATTTGTCTCTATGTGTCCCTGTGATGAACTTGCGACCTGTCCAGGGTGTCCCCTGCCTCTTGCACCGTGACAGCTGAAGATAGACACCAGCTCCCTGCGACCCGGAAAGGAGAAGGGGGTAAAGAAAACGGATGGATGTATAGACGATTCAAGTGGTTAGCACGCCGTGTGTGACGCAGTGTGAGCAGAGGGCATGAAAAGGATCCTACAGCCTGTCTGCATTATATCTCATCTCTCTTTCAACTGATGAACCTTTTATACATGTGTTTTTGTATAAAGTATCAATTTGAATGTTCAAAAATGGCATCCAGGAAAAAGGAGGGAAAGGTAAAGTCTATTGTCCTTCCAGAAAAGGAACAGCCTGAGGAGCATGCCTTAAGAAACCCAGCCTGAAACAGCAGAGAAGGAGGAGGAGGAAGAATTTGATGATGATAGCAGCACCAGCAAACCCTGCAAGGACATAGAGAAGTATGTCTTCAAGCTAGCAAAAGAAAACATCCTTGTCAAGTGGATTCAGGAGAGGAAAGGGTTTTATGACAATTCAGACAGCAAGTTGTACACCAAGGCCTCCAAGCAGCAGAAACTGGTCAAGAAACTTGGCTGTGATGGTCGGCTACATATTTTCCCCTTTGTATTTTATTTGGTCAGACTCATATTTTATTTGGTCACTGATATCTTTTCTTTTTGGTTGTGTGGGGGGGACGTATGTGTGTAGTAAATCAGTTCTTTCCCAACAGCCTTTATATACCTGGAGTCTCTCCGTTTGTGCTGGTGTTATGCTCATCACACATAGGGGTAGAAAGTCAGATATGCTGCTGACTTGCAGGCCACACAAATACCAATTGCGGAGTACCTGCGTAGTACTTTTAAGGGATGTAAATACAGTGCAATAACGGTGCGTCACAAATATGTCTTGCCCTACTAGCCCTGTGCCTGATTTGGTTCAGGCGTACACAAGAATGACAGGTTCTCTGCGTTCTTCCCCACAAAAAAATTAAGAATTTAGAATTTGCATGTGCCGGACAAAAAGTCGAGAGTCTGCAAGCTTCTACTGGGCAAGTGACATGCAAATCTGAAGCACAATTTGGCCAAAGTTTTCATCAGAGACTGCCAGTTGCAGCACTTTCAACAGGCTGTAGGAGAGACTTGCATTACTATTCATGACTCAACAAATAAAATCCCCTTGTTTAACAACAAGATTAAACATATTAAATAAGCTTAACATAAAGGCAACAAGATTCTGTAATATCAGAATGAGTGAGGTATAAGCAACAGATGCCCTGAGAGTTAAAAAACAAGGTGGTGTAACATTAAAAAAAGACACCATCTGCCTTCTGTAGGGATGTTAATAAGGATGTACTTACCTTTACTACTGTTTTAAGCACTTGTAAATTAACAGGGTCACCAGTTCGTATTTATCCATGAATAACAAATCAAACCATATCCTTTGGGAAATCAGTAATAGTTAGATTACTTTTATTTATTTAGCCTTATTGTTTATTAGATCTGCTGAGGGCTGAATCCCTTCATTGCAGTTATTTTCAGTATCACCAGAAACTGACTTGCAGGCCACAGAAATACCTGCCTTACTGAGAAATCATCTTACTGAAGGTTTCCAGTGACACTATGATGTCTGCTGATTCAGGGAACTATACAGTTTTGGTCTTAGTGGATCTTTCTTTTGCCTTTGATCACAGGCTTTTGATTAATAGACTTGAGAATCTGATTGGCTCTGTCCTCAAATGGTTCCCATCATACCTGCCTGACCAATGTTTTACTGTTTCTGTAAATGGTATTCTGTTGGACACTAACAGGTTGTCTTGTGGTGTACCTCAGGGTTCTGTTTTAGGACCTATGTTATTTATTTGATATATTCTCCCTTTTGGACAGGTAATTCATCCGTTTAGATATGATGTCCAGCTCTACTGTTCATTCAAGGAAAGTAAATGCCATAAACTAACACCCTTAAACTTCTAAACAGTGGTTCAGTGACAACTACTTGCAGCTGAATTCAGATAAGACTGAAACTCTAATTATTGCCTCTGAAAACAAGATTTCACCAATGAAACAGTTCATGGGGATTTTAGGTCTTTCTGGTCAGTCCAGCCTCAGAAACTTGGGTGCCATTTTTGACTCTCAATGTCTTTGGAACAACACAGAAAACAACAAACTAGAAACTGTTACTTCCATCTCAGGAACGTCTAAAAACAGAGAAGTTTCTTGTCTGAACTCAAAACCGAACTTGAGATGACCATTTGTGCTTTTATTTCTTCTCGTTTGAACTACTGTAACAGCTTATATACATGTTTGAACGAGAAGGAGCTTGACCGTCTTCAGATTGTTCAGACTGTTGACCCACCTAAACAATCAAGCTTCTCTTCACTGGATCCCAGTTCATTTTAGGATCCATTTAAAAATTCTAGTTTTAACGTTTAGAGCTTTGCACGAACAAGCTCCTTCTTCCATCTCTGACCTGATTCAGCTCTGCACACCGTCTCACAGGGTAAGGTCATCAGGTCAGAGGTTGTTGGTGGTACCTGCACCCATTTTAAATCTAGTGGGCATTCCTGCACCTCGATTTTAGAACCTTCATTTTTACATTAAAAAACATCTAAATTTGTTCTTTTATAAGCAGGTTTTGGTTAGATGTAGAGTTTTTAAGATATTTTTTGTTCTTTATCCTATTTGACTTGTATATTTGTATCCTTTTTGTCAAGAACGCAAGGTAATTTGTCCATGAACGAGACCAAAACCAGACACAGAGACAACAGCTGAAGGTAAGTGCAGTTTATTTACAAGTGTCCTGAATATATACAGTGAGAGGAATCGTGGAATGATCTGCGGAGCAAAAACGGACAGGGTGAGTCTCGGGTACAATCCTAATATCAGCCGAGCGCTGCTAGGTGGCTTAGTNACACACAAATCAAGTCGAGCCGAGCCAACAATGGTTTACTAAAGGTGTCCTGATTATTCCGACTAATAACACAAGATGACCTCAGGTCGTAACTGTACAATTAATGTCATTTATATCCGTTTATTCACAATAAAGCACATTTTTATCAGCGCGGCACTGCTAAACGTTTCCAATGAGACGCCATTTTCCTTATTTCTTCTTCTTCTTCTTCTTCTTCTTCTTCTTCTTGTTTTTTTATGGCGGTTGGCAAACAACTTTTAGGTGCATTACCGCCACCTTCTGAATTGGAGTATGGATTAGATGTTCAACTTCACTTAAATCCTTCCTAAATTCCCTGTTCTTCTCAGGAATCTAAACATGCTGTTAAAAACTACATCTCCAGATGATCTTTTAAGCAATTCTTTAATCTCTAATGTACTTTTATTTCTATTTAACTCCCTATTTAATATTTCTCTTTCATTTCTATACTTATTACATTCCACAAAAATATGCTCAACAGTTTCTAATTGTCCACATTGACTACAACAACCTGTATTATGTTTATTAATTATTTTGAGTGTGCTGTTTAATCCCGTGTGTCCAAATCTCATTCTCGATATAATATCTTCTTCTTTCTTTATTCTATTGCATTTTCTTAATTCCCCAACTTTTTCCTGGATACTGTAATAAAACCTGGCACTACTTCCTCTATCCCACTGTCCTTGCCATTTATCTTTACCATATACTTTTACTATATTCTTTATCTCCTTTTTACTAATTTTAACATTTAACTCCATATTAGGTTTTTTTGCAGCACTTTTGGCAAACCTGTCCGCCAACTCGTTTCCTACCACTCCAATGTGAGCAGGAATCCATATTAATCTCACCTCTGACCCATAGTTTTTAACCCTGAAGATTACGTGCATTATTTCCATTATAATATCTTGTCTTGATTCGGACTGTGCTTCTTGAATACTTATTATTGCGCTACTTGAGTCTGAGCATATTACCACTTTTTCCTCCCTACTTTCTTCAACCCATTCTAAAGCCATGAGGATTGCCATTAACTCCCCTGTGTATACTGTTAGTTTATCATTTATTCTTTTATTTTTCATAATATTTAAATCTGGAATTACAAAAGCCACCCCTACTTTATCAGTTAACATTTTAGATGCATCTGTGTAAATTTGTATGTATTCTGAGTATTTCCTTCCAATATAATGTTCTACTTCAGTACTTTCAATTTCTCTCCCTTTTCCTAATAAATTTAGATCAACTTCGACCTCTCCAAGGATCCATGGTGGGATAATAGGAAGAGCAACAGCAGGACTGATTTGACAACTATTCATTCCTATATCTTCAATTTTATTCATGATTTTCCATCCAAAACTATCAAATTGTTTCTTTTCTTTTTCTTGACAAGGTTGGAGAGTATTTAGTGGAGGATGAGTTTCATTATGTCCTTTAATATTGGCCCAGTATATTATGGCTATTTGTGTTCTCCTAATCTCTAGTGGCATTTCGCCCATCTCAACTTGCAGAGCTGAGACTGGAGTTGTTTTCATAGCTCCACAACAAAGCCTTAAAGCTTGATATTGTATTTTGTCTATTTTTTTTAATAATGTACTTGAAGCTGAGCTGTATAAAATACTTCCATAATCAATAACTGATCTTATTAATCCAACATAGATTGATTTTAGCGCTTTTCTATTTGCCCCCCATTCTTTACCTCTCAAGCATCTCATTATATTTAGAATTCTTTTACATTTCCCTACTATTTTATCTATGTGTATTTTCCACGTAAGTTTTTTATCAAACCAGACACCCAAATACTTGAATTCCTCTGCTCTTTCAATTTCTTCCCCATATAATTTGAGATTGATATTAATATTTAATTTCTTATTTGAAAAAACAACTACTTTTGATTTGGATATTGAAAATCTGAATCCCCATTCTAATGCCCAATTTTCTACACTCGTTACCGCCTCTTGTAATTTCCTTTTAACAAATTTTATATTCCTTCCCCTCTTCCAAATAATCCCATCATCTGCAAATAAAGAGACGCCAAAAGATTTATCTATACTTCTAAAAATATCATTAATCATTATATTAAATAATATAGGACTAATTATACTACCTTGGGGAGTTCCATTTTCCATCTGATAATTTGAACTTATTTCATTATTTATTCTTACACTAATACTTCTTTCAGTTAAAAAATTTCTTATCCATCTATATATCTTACCTTTTATACCCCCAGCGAAGGTCTGGTCTCAGCTGAAGGCTTAAGTAGTAGCAGTTCTCATTAGCTGGATCTGGATCACCTGTGAAAAGAAGGGCAGGAGGAGCCGCCCCAAGGCGGGGCTAAAACTCCAGATCCCTACACTTTTATGTGTGAATGGATGTATATATGGTTATATATTTTATAATTATATAAAATATAGATACAATTTGCCTTTCCTTTTATTGTGAAGAACTCTGTGATTCTATACCTATGCAGGGGGCAACATAAATAAATTGTACTTTACTTGCTTACAGTAAAAGTTGACCATATTTGTCTTTTTAGGATTTTATTACAAAATGAAAAAGAATCAAAATAAAACAAACAAACAAATAAAAAAAAAAAACAATGAAGCAACACAATAAAAATTAAATTAACACTGAGAATTTGGGAACAATAGCCCAAGTTTTGGCATCAAGTAATCTGAATTATCTGAACCGGATTTAAAAAGTGATTTACGTCACAAGGATTTAACAAGGGTAACACTCTGGAGCAAGAATTAACGTTTATGATCTGAGGGAAGACTTTGATTAAAAATGTATCTAAAACGTGAAAATCTTCTGAACAGGATGTTTGATATTGGGATCTATGTTTAAGTTTTACACGCCTAGGAATTTGGACAATTTAGACTACTTCTGATCAATCTTTCACTTTGGAATTTAGGTCAGAAGAATGTTAATAATTCTACCAGATCGTCAGATTACTCCTAAATGGGTTGGATTAGAAGTGTTTGTTTATCAACTTGCAGCAGCTTAAAGTGTCATAGCCACACTGAACATTGCTTTACTCATCACCAGGAGGGAGAGGTGCCTTTCTGGAAATGATGCAATGGAGGTTAAGTGTTCCTGATCTGGCCCTGGGAGGATGGCCTGAACCTGAGAGATAACTGAGGATCAGTAGAGGTCATCAGCTTGTCCCAAAGGTCACCCTGGAGGATTAGGGTGACGGATTCCGAGGGGTCTGGCACTCTCCAGCTAATGTAGTCAGCATTTGGAGGGTGACCCGGCATCTATGAGCAAATTTTTTAATTAGAAAACAGTTCTTGTTAACCTTGGCTTTTCTTGGATTTTCTGCTTCTGTTTTTTACAAAACAAATCTAGACAAAATGTACGCTTTAAATTAAGGCGAAACAAAATACGATGAGGGAAGATGAAAGCAGAGGGGACTAGAATGAAGATGAACGAAAACAAAGATGAAACTGGACAGAAGAGCCCTGTTTTCCTAAGTAGTTGAAGTCCTGCACCTTTGTGACCTCTGCTCCTTGTAGCCTCACTGTTCCTCCTGCCTCCCTCTCATTCACACACAGGTACTCTGTCCTTCTATAGCTGACCTTCATTCCTCGTCTTTCAAGTGCACACCTCCACCTCTCCAAGTTCTCTTCCACCTGTTCCCTGTTCTCACCACAGATCACAGTTTCATCTGCAAACATCATAGTTCATGGGGAGTCCTGCCTGACCTCATCTGTTAGTCTGTCCATCACCAGAGCAAACAAGAAGGGGCTCAGAGCTGATCCTCGATGCAGTCCCACCTCCACATTGAAGCTACCTGTCACTCCTACAGCACACATCAACCCCTGTCCTGCTGTCCTCATACATGTCCTGCACCAGCCTAACATACTTCTCTGCAACTCCAGATTTCCTCATACAACACCACAGCTCCTCCCTCAGCACCCTGTCATATGTTTTTTCTAAATGACCCTCTCTGTATTTCTCCATCAGCATCCTCGAAGCAAATCTGGCCGTGGTTCTCTTTCTTGGTGTAAAACCATACTGCTGCTCACAAATAGTCACCTCTTGTCTACGCTTCAACAAGCTGTATAAATGTTGGCACAAGTTAGGCTGTTAGACAGAGTAACTGACTTAAATGTTCATTTGTTAGGCGGCTGTTTTATGTGCTTTTTGCTACATTTATCGCTACGAGTAAAAATTGTCACCAATAATTTGTTGAGGACAAAATGAAGCGCATATTTTTCTGTCAACTCATTTTTGGAAGACGCCGCTTTCTAAATCTACCTTTTTTTTTTTCTTTGCACATTCAGATTACAACATGACAAAACACCCCCTCTGCTCTGCAGCCTTAGTTTCTGAAAATGATGCATGCAGAGGTCGAAGCTGCAACCAACCTGCTTTGGGGCTAACACCGTTTTCTTTACACAGAAAAAGGAAAAACAGACTCAGGGCACATGTGGCTTTAAGAGTCGTGACATTTATTGCTGTTACTGCAGCCTACATATTACATTTACTACTAAAAGTTTAGCTTGTTACTGCTGATTTCCTTCTGTCTCACACAGGCTCGCTCCCTCACTTGCCCTGTGCACTCTCTCCCTCTTTGCACACATCCACAGTGATAAACGCTCTTCACTGAATCACACCCGTGTATTTAAATGCAATGCAAATATAAGCTATGGGCTGGGTCCGGATTGACTTGTTGTTCAGCGTGGCTCAGAATCTGCACTTTAAGAATCACTGTCAAAGACTCTGACACCACGGTCAATTTCTTAACACAGGGTCACGTAGTTTACACAGAATTCTGTAGCTATTTGCAAAATAGTGGCAGCAGCAGCGAGCTTCCGGGGCAGCCTGAGGTCACTTCCAGCACATTTCTGCTGTCATAACTGTTTAACGCGAAAGCGCTGGTGATGTGAGGCTTTTAAAAGGAGTTCACATAATTAGATGATTGGAGTTGTTTCAGGCTGGGAAAGTCTGCTCTGGAAGTGGTTCTGCTTCAACCTTGACAAGTTGATTGTTTAATCAGTTTATTTAAACATATAAAGATTTATACAAAATTATATATCAATGAGGAACAGAAATGGCAAACTATTTAAAATAGAACAACAAAAAAAATTTTTTTCCGAAGCCATCGTAAAACAAGTCCAATCTTGAAAATGTTATAGTGGTTCTAAATGCTGTCATTTAAACCTTTACATGGCTGTCAGTTTTAATTCATAATTATATATACTGCAATTTTTAATGGAAATATTATGGCATTCGTGCAGACAGTGACCCCAGGCTGCATCAAAGGTGTTACAATAATTGTGCTTATAAATGACCCATGACCTCTGTGATAATAGGCATGCACCTGGAAACTGATGGAGGCGTAGAGGTGCGGTACAGAGCATACAGTTTCATGGACCGCTGTGAAACTGTGGAGGTTAGAAAGGCAGCGAGTCGTTTTCCGACTAGTCGCTAGCTCATCAGTCCTGTCAGGCTTATATTATTCCTCCAAACTGCCTTTGTTAAAACAGTCATTTTCAACAGATTGTATATTAGTTGTTTATATCTTTTTTGCCACCGAATTCCACTTAAAAATGGCCAGAATGTGCATTTAAGACACAAGCGAGAATCCAGGCTAAATTTAGAAGCAGATTAGTCAAATTTTTTTTTTTTTTATCCAAACTGCTGTTGGTCTCTCTGGATCTTCTTAGAAAATGCACACAAAGAAGCAATCTGCTGTCAGTGGGGAATGTTAAAAATAAATAAATAAATAAGAACTAATTAGAAGAAGCTCCACGGTAGCAGCGAACATGATGGCTGTCTCACGTTCCTTTTACATCACCTGGTCATGATGACTGTACTGATGCCGCCTGGAGTGACGGCTGCTTTTTTTTTTCCTTCTTCCTCCTTCCTTCTTCTTTCCTGCAGTTTGAATACGACCAGTTAAAAAGAGCTGTCTGTCACTAGTTTCAGTAGCGCAGGCTGACCCGAGCCTGCTGGGAGCTGAACTGTAGTTAATTAGTACACAAAGCCTGAGAGACAAAGGCACTGTGTGAGGAGGAGGAGGAGGAGGAGGGGGGAGCAGTGTGTCTGGGTGAAGATTCAGGAGGGGGTGTCTTAACTTTATAGCACAGAGGAGCTTTCTTTCTCTTTTCGGAGGGGGGAGCTGGTGGACTTTGCATGTGTGTGTTCCTGTGTGGGGAGTCATCAGAAAGGAGAGGGTGTAGCCGAGGGAACAGAGGCTCACAGATGGATGAATTAGCAGTGTGAAGGGGAGCCCAGTCCCTGCGCTCTGAGCCAGGACACACACACACACACACACACACACACTCTGCTGGAGCCCGTCGAGCCACAAAAGACCAGGTTTGGGTCTGGTGAAAGAGGACCCAAAGGGAGAGACTGTGAGACAGAGACAGCAAAAGGTCAAACTGTGACAAGGACTAATGAGGGACGGCAGCCTGTCAGGGCTCAGATATGATATCATCCTGATGAGTGTATCTTATTTCACAAACCCGCCGAGGAAAACAAGTTCAGACCGTCGTTCAGGCACGAAAAGCTAAAATGTTGGTAATAGGGATGCAAATGGAATGAAGCATTCCTAATGCTGTTTGCCGGTTATTCCTCTGTTTCTGTCACAATGTTAGATTTTCTTTGGAAAAACCCACTAGGAAAAAATAAAAGTCCTCAAAGCAAAGCATGCAGCTCTGATTTTTAGTAACAGGACATTAGATGGTGTAAACAAAATGAGCGAAACAAGCTAAAGATTTTCACCTTGTGAGCCATCTTTGGAGCCCTTTAATTCAGGCAAACTTCACAGTAATAACATTATTCCGAGTTTAAAGGAATCACAGGAAGTTGGATTTGACACGACTGAGTTGGCATCTTGATATTATTTTATGGCTTTTACACAATTTTGGAGATTTTCCCACAAAATGTTCAACTCAGTGTGATGATGTCACCTTAGAGCTGTCCAAACTTCCCAAAAGGTTTGCAAACAAGTTCTGTATCCACAAATTGTATGCATCTTATAGAGTTTACACATCAAAACGTAGTGTGACTCTCACTGACATAGACCTTGTGGTTTTATCTCATGTGAAGAGTGCGCGCAGCCAGACTCAGAACAGGAAGTGAAGGGTGTTTTGAATTTGTCACCTGGGGATTTATTTCAGTCGGACTTACAGTTTTCCCCCTGCGACTGTTTGAAGCTTACTTTCTACTCTGCGTTTCTGCCTGTCATATTAAGAGCTCTGCCAGGGAGTGACAGCCACAGGTGTGTGGTTACCATAGTAACTCTGAAGCGCCACTAGCAGCAGCAGCTTGAACATTTCTTTTGACTTCTTTTAGTTTTCACACCAAAACGTCACCATTTTGTCAGCTCAGATTATTACAAATGACAAAAAAAGCACTTTATTTGAAAACACAGTAAGTTCTGATTCTTCTGGGTTTTGTTTAGTTTTGTTTAAATTATCCAGTTAGGTCC
This sequence comes from Kryptolebias marmoratus, assembly GCF_001649575.2. Classification (NCBI taxonomy): domain Eukaryota; kingdom Metazoa; phylum Chordata; class Actinopteri; order Cyprinodontiformes; family Rivulidae; genus Kryptolebias; species Kryptolebias marmoratus. Next base: position 21,201,803 of record NC_051449.1, read on the forward strand.
GTGACTCATGCCGAGGCACAGTAAAATCTGCGGATTTGCTTTTGTTAAATCAAGTGTAGCTTAACTGAGATCCCAGATGGTTATTATGGAGTATCAGCCTCAAAGGCCACTCAATAACCCGCGGGAAGCGCTGCCTGTTCCCTGTTATCGAAGCTCTTTACTGACATTCTCCGCCGGTGCGACCACAGTCCATTTAATGCCGGGATTGATCGACGCAGCGGCGCTGAGCGGAGCCGAGCGGAGCCGAGCGGAGCCTCCGGGCCGGTGTTTAAGCTGCCCCGCCCCCCTCCGCCGCCGAACGGGGCTCCTGAA
>NC_051449.1:21202152-21205422 GCF_001649575.2 Kryptolebias marmoratus
CTCTACACACACACACACACACACACACAAACACGCGCACGCAAGTACAAGTACAGCTGCGTCGAGCTGCACGAAAAACAGCGAGGAGACAGCCGGAAGCTGATAGGTGTGCACTTCATAATAAAGGCTTTCCAAGGGTGTGATGTCACTGGTTTGGATGTTAGGAAACTATCGCCAAAGGTGAAAAGAGAAGAATTTTGTACGTGTCTGTGTGTGTCGTGTTAGCAAAATATCTCATGAACCACTGGATGGATTCCAATGAACCTGATCATGAAGTGTAATCACATTCAAGATGGCTGCCAGAGCTAAGCGACCTAATTAAACACAAAAGCGGCCAGGACTCGGACATTTCTCATCATAATTATATCTTACTTTAAAACTATGAAAAGTGATATTCATTACTTCAAGGAATGCTAGGCCTATAAAGAAATTTTGCTTTAATATAGATCACAGTTATGTTTTCATTAAGAATTTGGGTTCAAATAGGATTTTCTGATCAAAAGATTCAAAGAAAGATTATTAGAACTGAACACAGCCTTGTTGATTTAATATAATATTTAAGAACTAAGCTGTAGTTAATAAAATGAGGATTTTATCTCTATAGAAAAGATATAAATGGTTCAGATTTTGTTTTTCTTTCTGCTCTTTTCTCAGAGCTCATAGTTGTCCCACCTTCTTCTTTGAATAACCCTAAAACCTCCCACTTGGTCTTATCATACTGCAGGTGACAGATAGCTTGTTTTATTATGTTATCTTTGCAGCACACTTATATAAATATAATGAAAGCCTGTAGCATACAAGTGTATGGAAAGTCTACTCTTTTGTCTTGTATTTCATGCCATAGTTTATTTACACATCGTTTGTCACGTCACCAAAACTGAAGAAAAAGATTCAACAAAGATTATGTGCACCTAAATCTGAGATTAATGAGGTATTTTGGTAAGTTCCCAACCACTCACAGTGGTATCAAAGTGTCATCCCCTCAACCTGAGAAGGGTGGACCGATGTCTCCGGGTTGGGAACGAGCTGCAGGCCCAAGTAGAGGAATTCAAGTGTCTTAGGGTCTTCTTCATGAGTGAAGCAGGAAGAACTGAGCCAGCCGGTCAGGGTGAGGAGAGCTAAGCCTGAAGACAAAGCTCTCAGTTAACCCATTTTTATTCCAAGCGTTACTTCTGGTCATATTCTGGGGTCATAACAGAAAGGCTCAGATCACAAACAGAAGCGGCTGAAATGAAGTCCCTCCATGGAAAGGCTTCTTCCCTCTGGATAGAGGGAGGAGTTCAGCTATTCAGATTAGCTCAGCTGAGGTGGTTTGGAGATCTGGTCAGAATGCCTTCTGGACACCTTCCAGGGGAAGACTTCCAGACGTGTCTGGCGGCGGACTCAGGACTCACTGATTCTGTCTCTCAGCTGGCCTGGGAACACCTGGGAGGAGGTCGATTCGGAGTGTCAGGTTCAAGCTGTTACTTCTGCGACCCAGTTCAGATAAGTGGCAGAAGAAGGTTGGTTGGATCCCCTGAACACCCTTTGCACTAAAGCAACTCCATATTATCATACTCTCACCTCTGTGCTCTTGTGTTAGAGCTTGGTCCAGCCAGGTTTGTGTGGTACACAGTGAATCCTGTGCCGAACAAACTGAATTTGGTCTAATTGACTCAAAGAATGCAATCCCATCATCCAATAGGCTTTAAGTTGTAATCTGAAACTTTGTGCCAAAAAACAAAAGTTGATTTTGTTGTTTTTTTCCTCTCTTTCTGTCTTGGGCACCTAACCTGAATAGGAGCTGTTGAAGAAAGTCTAATATCAATAGCAAATCCTATTTTTCTAATCAAATATTCACATCTATTGTGATTCTCATTGATGATCATTGTTTTACTTCATGATTCCTGCTGAATTAGTATTTAAATAGACTTTTAGTCGGTTACCAATAGGGGTGTAACAACTAATAAGTGATGAGATTTCACACTGACTTGAAAACTAGCTTGTTAACTGTAACAAAAATACAACAACAAAAAAAAGAAACTGTCTCACGACTTTGTCTGATGGAAATACCATTAAAACATCGACATCACTTTAAACTGTTTGTAGCAGCAGAAAATTGAAGAGGAAGAGTCTGTTGTTGTGCATTTAACTAAAACAGAATGGACCTAATGCTGAGCTCCCGCAGGGATTTGTAGTTCCAGCCTCTCTTTAATCCATTTGAGTTGAGGGGAAAAGAATCAAACTTTGAGGTGAAGGTGAAAAAGCAATTAGACGAGAAAAGTTAATTTTGTATTTTTGTATGAATATTTTGGCCTAAGACATCTGAAAAATATGGCAAAATAATTTATTTGTTCAAGAAAATATTGAGTAAAAGGTTGGCTCTTCACAGGGTTTGTAATTTTGGCCCCTGTGTAAATGAGTTTGACCCCTTTCTAAGATCTGAAAAGACTCACGAGAAATCAGAGAGGAGAGATGCAGTTATTGAGTTTGTGGCAAAAGATTTTTACTTAAAAATATTGGTAAAATCTGGATATCTTCTTGTCTCACCCCGTCTCATGAGGCGTGGCTCATTACACCATGAAAAATTTAATTAAAAATCTGCAGTTTGTGAAGTTTGGTGTATTTTATTATTATTATTATTATTATTATTATTATTATTATTGTTGTTGTTGTTGTTGTTGTTGTTGTTGTTGTTGTTGTTCAGTCTTTTCTGGAGATTTTTCTCAAGCCAAAACTGAGAAAGTAGAAAAATGACCATCCATCCATCCATTTTCTTTACCTGCTTCTCCTTTTCGGGTCGCAGGGAGCTGGTGTCTTTCTTCAACAGTCACTGTGTGAGAGACAGGAAAACACCCTGGACAGGTCTCCAGTCCATCACAGGGAGACATCAAGACAAACAACCATTCATGCTCTCTCTCACACCTAGGGACAATCAAGAGTTACCAATAAACCCCTAACATGCACGTTTTTGGTCAGTGGGAGGAAACATGCAGAGTAAACCTACATGAACACAGGGAGAACATGGAAACTCCACTCAGAAAGGCCCCAGGTCAGGAAGCGATCCTGCAACCTTCTTGCTGGGAGTAGACAGCTCGAACCACTGCACCACTGTGCCACCCAAAATAATGACGATTATTATTATTCATATATGTCATTCATTTAAGCAGTCATGGGGCTACTGAAGCAATAATAATAATAATAATAATAATAATAATAATAATAATAATAATAATAATAATAATAATAATAATAATAATAATAATAATGTGCTTTTATTTTGAAAGTCTC
>NC_051449.1:21205467-21206630 GCF_001649575.2 Kryptolebias marmoratus
AGAGAAGAACGCTGATGAGATATGAAATAACCAGTAGCCAATTGAATAAGCTACCCTTTTGGATTTATATATCTGTAAATCTGACTCTGTGCCTCACCAACCATGAACCTCACCGCACGTCACTGGCACAGACTCATACTTAACAAAAATAATTTATTAAATAAAGAAACACAAAACAAAAGCTGACGTGGCAGCAAAACAAAATAAAGAACAAACTAAAACTAACGTGAACGGGGACGGGGACGGGGACGGGGACGGGGACGGGTGCAGGCAGCGCGGAGATGGGGACAGGAGCTCGCTGTCGGTAAAGTCACACAAAGAGAATGCGAGTGGGGGAAAGGCGCAGCGCAGCGCTCCTCCTGTAGCACCCAGAGCCAGCAGCCCGGGCGGGGGGTGGGGGGAGCCTGACCGCATGCCTCTCTGCTGCTCAGCATTCGGGGCTCGAACGAGGCTGTGAGACCCCGCCTCGCCACAGACATGACAGCCGGGAGGGGAAGGCACAGCTCGGCTGCGGCGCTCTGAGTCTCCGGTCCAGTCTGCACACCGCTCTTCATGTTGCAGTCGCCTGGTTTATGACAATGGATTACTTGCTGTGGGTGTGCAGCCTCGTTGTCCCCCTGGTCCTGGCAATAGAAGGTAGGTCGGTCCGTGTCTTCATTTTGTCCCCCCTTGCAGCGCGCGAACAATGGGCTGCTTTGGATGCACAGTTAGACAATGAAACATGGAACTGTCACCTGAAACACGCAGCAGTTGGACGGGAGGGGGGACACGCACCGGGTTTTTATTTCTAACAGTTTAAATAACAATAATAAGGGGGGGGGGGGGGGGGGGGGGGGGGGGTGCCCATTAGGGCTGGTTAATTAGCAGGGCTCTGATGTATGTTGTCTCCATGGGAGGCAGGGAGCTGATCTGGAAGCAGGACTCCGCTCAGGTTCCCTTAATTAAAGCTGTTTAATCAGCCTTTGTGCTCGGGATGAGTCCGTGCGCAGATTACAGCTCCTCCTGCGCGGGCGGGCGGGCGCGCGTGTCTGCGTGAGAGCATCCCCAGGTTCGGGTTGCGGGTTTCAGGACGGCCCTGTTGCTTTTGTCCTGCCTGGCTGTCACACCCGCGAGCGGACCCAACCTGCACCCCCCCAATCCCCCCTATCCCCCCCCCCCCCCCC
>NC_051449.1:21206779-21207952 GCF_001649575.2 Kryptolebias marmoratus
CTTGTTGTTCGGATGCTCCCCACAGGATGCGCTCCAGAGGTTTTACAGCTTCCACAGCCTGTGCCGGCGTTCCTTAAAGGGATATTCGGGCCATTTTGAAGCGGGAAAGGGGGGTTATGAACAATGAATATCTTACCTGTTGTAGATAATATTTAGACAGCCTCAGAAGTGGAACTGTAGGCACAAGCAGTCTTTAATTTTGTCTCTGTTTGTTCATTATCACAGCCTAGTTCATCCTTTACTCGTTCAGCGCTAACTGCTGGGACGGAACAAGTGTCATCAACCGTTTCAAAGCAGAGAACTGTTGCCTGTTTTCATGACTGTGCTTGGAAAATGACTGCGACTACACGACTTGTGCAGAGTTAGAGTCTCTCACCCCCCCGTCCTGCACCCGGAACCCTCCTCTAGGATAGCAAACTGCTGCTAATCCTTCTAGCCGTTCTATTCGTTCATTCTTGCTGCTCCAGTGGATTGACATTCAGGGGGATGCACGTGCTCTGGCAGTAATAGCTGAGCTCACCCGTGACCATAGTTTCCGCTTTGTAACCCTTTCAAAATAAACTACGATAACAGAAACAGGAAATGTCACTACCAGGTGGTCAGGTTATTTTCTTCGAATTTGTTCGCGGCCCATCCCTGCTAGCATCGATCCCAAATGTAGCGAAGGTCCAAGTGGATTGCTGCCATCTTTAAAGCGGTTCCAATTTAAAAAAACAAAACAAAACCATAATGGTTTGTGCGACCACTATTCTAGCCTTTACATCGATGTCAGTTTTGCAATAATAGAATTTAGTGGTTATTTTCAAACACAAAATAAAACCTGCATCAAGCTGTGACACCTCTGGTGCAGCCAGAATCTGACAATATTTCTGCCAAACTCGTCATGTGATGTGAAACCGATGGCAGCGCAGAGGCCTTCATAATACCGTTTCCATGGCCTGCTTTGACAGTTTTAGGTGTGGAGTTACTGTAAGACAGCAAAATCCACTCAGAATAAATAGAAGAAGAAGTTAAGGTTAATGCCATCAGCCTTTCAGGCTTATGGTGTTACCAAAGGCTGCTCCCGCCCCCTTCATGTACACAAACAGGAGGAAAAAACTAAAAGGTTGTGATTGGTGTTGATTCACGTAAGTCTTACCTCGCTGTTAGAATTTCAAAAAAAAAAAAAAAAAA
>NC_051449.1:21208827-21212610 GCF_001649575.2 Kryptolebias marmoratus
TTCATGGATGGATGGATGGATGGGTGGATGGATGGATGGGTGGGTGGGTGGATGGATGGATGGGTGGGTGGGTGGATAGATAGATAGAGCTTTATTGATCCCTTGGGAAGACTCTTCAGGGAAATCAAAATTCCAGCAGCATCACACAGGTGATAAAAAAGGAACAGTTAGCAAATATAAAAATGTCGCGTTGAGATAAATAGTATGACATACACACATATGTACTTATTTAACCAGAAATAATATTGTATAACCAGTTCCTATCTATTGTTCTATGTGTTCCTGATTGTTCTTGTTTTCTTTAAATTGATATGACGGACTCCTGCTGTTGTCGTTAGTGGCAGTTGCCGTACAAGTGGTGATAACGTTGACACGGGACTAAGAGTGAATGTTTTTTGGTATTTCCTCGAAATCGCGTCGATGTTGTGTTGAATGTAAAGCGGGTTCCCTGAGACTCTGCAGGGAACAGGAGTGCAGAGGCTGTTTTCAAACCCCAGCCTGTCTCTCAGTGAGGATATTTCTTTGGACGTGTCCCAGAGCTGCTAACAGCTGGCTGATGGTGTTGCTTTATGTGCAAATAACCACCAAATTCTATGAAGACCTAGCATTCCGTCAAAGAATCGCACCTCGCCCACCAGCTTTTATGGAAGAATTTAAACTAAGATCGTCTTATGATGAGGAGGGACACAGGTATAGTCTTTTTAGTCAAACATGGTGAAAACCTTTATGCACAATCTAATGTAGTGTTGTGAGATCTTAGTGCTCAAAGTACATGTTGAAGGTGACTCTCAGCTACTACCATGTCAAATTGTAGCTTAATATCTGTAAAACTGACTGAGTTTGAGCCATTTTTCTGTTGGAGAATGTCAATTAGCTGTGGTGGCCATCTTGGACGAGGTTGACTCCAGAAGTTATTCAGTTGTAGATGTACATCCAGTGATTACTTTCTGAGAGTTTCATTAAAATCTGCCCTCTGAGTCATGAGATATTTTGCTAACAGACACGAGAGTTGACTCCAGTAGTTCACGGCAAAGTGTTAAAACCAGATCTGACTGCACCAGTTCGCGCTCGGAGTAGAAGTCGGGCGTGACTTTCAGCTAATATCACACCAAGTTTCAGGTCATTTTCTGTACGGAGTTATAGCCATTTTTTTGCATTTCCTAAGATCTGCTGGCTGCGGCAGCCATCTTAAATTGAGTTATCGTCAAATGTTAACCGGGAGCACTTAAAGAGCCGAAACCTTATTAAAAAAAAAAAATTGGAGGATCCGAAATTTCATCAATTGTTTTTTTTTGGCAACGCAAAAATTCCCTGAAAATTTGATGAAATTCTCCTCATTAGTGAACCAACACTCCTGAAAGCACGAGCAGCTTGGCGGAGGTAGTTTGCCGTCCATTATTTAAAAGTTTCATCAAAATCCGTTCAGTGATTTCTGAGATATTTTGCTAACACAGCAGACACACTCACCCAGAGACACGGGTAAAAACATGATGTCACTGCTGCCTTAGGGCCACGAGAAAAGGGTCAAAGTGTTCCCTTCCAGCTTCCCCAGCCGGTGCCGGTGGAACTCCTTAAGCACGCAGCCCAGAGTGGATCAATCTCTCCACGGGGACGCACATGTGAAACATATTAGATGACAAGTGTGTATTAAAGGTCAATGGCTTAACAAGTGCGCTGCAGGCCCCTGCGGCTCAGCCCATCAGCAAGGGAGTGTTGCCCCAGGGAGAAGCCCACCATCAACTCACACCTACATCTCTCCCGCCTCCCGCCTCCCNNNCCCCGCCCCTCCCCCTCGTCCAATCTGCCTCCGTTGGACCTCGGCCAGCTTGATCCCTCATCAGTTCTGGTGTCAGCGAGTAAATCAATGCAGCGGCGGCAGCGCCGAGAGTCCCAGCGGGCCCCCACACACACACACACACACACTCACAGAGACGACGAGCCCTGCTCCCCCCCAGGCCGGAGCCGTTACTCACAGCTCAGGGGTTAACTAATGTTTGTCCTCTGAGGATAAACATGAAGGGCAGATCATCAGATGGGTTTAAATGAGCTGGAAGAGGCATGTCGGTTTTCTGCAGGTTGCACCCATTTAGCACATGGGTGGGCCGCGTTTCATCCCGAGGGCCATTTTGACTTAGTTAAAGGAATCAAAGGGCCACAAATTCAACTTAAACATGGCGTTCCTTCATCTGCCATGCAGAAAATTACAATGTTTCAGAGCCAGGTTTGTTTCTTGATAGCCTATATGTGTGTGCAGCTCTTGCATCAATTTAGTCACTGATTTGTTAAAGTATGACTGTAAAAAAAAGATTTATTTATTTATTTATCTTTTGCATTGTGAGAGCTTAATGACTGCAGAAAATTGTGAAAGAAGCTAAAATAATCAGAACAAAAGTTAAAAGAAAAAATGGCTGCTACAAGCTAAAATTTGCAAAACAGTAGCTGAAAGGAAAAACTATCAAAGCAGGAACTAGTAGCTAAAACCAGCAAAACAGTATATACGAAGTAAAACAGCGTAACAACAGCTACAGCTAAAATCAGCAAAACAGTAGCCTAAAACTAAAACTAGCTGTAAGCTAAAATTACCAGAACAGTAGCTAAAATGAGCAAAACAGTAGTTAAAAGCTAAAACTATGAATGTTTTAAAATAGCAGCATTCCTCTTTGCTCCTGAATGCGTTCAGACTAGCCATCAGCTCATCAGTCCAGTCAGACTTAAACTCGTTTTCCGCAAGGTGACGTGATTTCGAAAGCTGCTTACGACAGGTACAGTATCAACTGCTTATATTGTTTTCACAGCAGTGTACTTCAAAATGGCTGGAATGTCCGTTTAAGGACATCGAGGGCCTGAATGTGAACCATCTAATGGCCACTTGTGGCCCTCGGGCCACGTTTTGCCCGCGTGACTGTTTTCGTGCGGAGTCTTTAAAGGCCAAGCTGGAACCTGGAAGTGGGTGTTTATTTACCAAAAGCTCCAGCGCTGTTGACTTATCTGCTGCTTGAACCAACGGACTGCAATAAAGGCCTCAGCAGCCGTGACGGTTTTATGTTGTAATTCTCTCATTTACAGTCAGCTTTTACTATCCTCTTATTTTTAAAGCTAATAAACCAGATGGATGAGCGCTCGGGACGCACCTTATAAAGTAATCTAGAGGATGTAGCTCACATGTACGTGTCTGTGTGTGTGTTGGTCAGTTTTCACATCTGCAGGGACGATTATTCAGATTTCTTATTTTTTTGGCTCGAAACACAGACTGAATCAAGTCAGTTTGACTTGTTCAGGAAAAAAAGAAAAGAAGAAGCTCATCAGGCGTCGAACCGCGTGCATTCTGATACGAGTGATGTGAGCTCCAGGTTTTTTTTTTTTTGATCATCTTGTTATCGCCGATGATGATGGTGATGATGATGAGGAGGAGGAGGGTGATGATGATATCTGGCGGTTAATATTTCATGTGTTTGCATGTTGGCTGCAAGTGTCAGTGCGGTACAAGGGGGATGCCTCTCTTTTCATCATGCGCCCTCTGTCACAAAGTGAATAAAACATCAGTATGCTCCCAAAGCACACCGAGAATACAGAGTTGTGGCATTTCGGCTGCAGCAGGTGATCAGAAAAAAAAAAAAAAAGGGAGAGAAGAAAATATAAAGAAAGGGGGAAAAAAAGCCATTAAATGCCATGGGTGGTGATTCTCTAAAGTTCCTAATGCTGCATTGTTTTTTTCACCCCAGGGGCTGAATGGCTCCACCGCTGCTGTAGTTTTATGAAATAGGGGAAGGAAAGGGTGAGGAG
>NC_051449.1:21212781-21235296 GCF_001649575.2 Kryptolebias marmoratus
ATATGCAGCAGTTTTAGTGTTTCACAGCGAGCGGGGGCCTCAGACGTTAAGCTCGCACATATGCAGAGCCGTTCTCTCCTCGGAGCTGAAGTGTTTTTGCTGCTGTTATAAATCTGTAGGCCAACTAAAACACACCAGTTTTTATTTTTGTTAAACCTATCCACAGACCATCAAACAAATGTTGCACAAGACTAAAGGATGTTTTTTTTTTCAATAGATATGGGTCTCTGAAATATATAAATGTCCATTAAAAATGTCAGCTAGTAATATTCAGTAGATGTGAGACCCACGCGGGGTATAATGGGCCAAATTTCACATGGCTGTGCACACAGACACAAGCTTGTGTTAGCATTGTGTTTTGTCTTAAATAGACAAAAAAACAGAAAATCAATCTTATAATAGAAATTATCAACGTCTGCTGCAGTTTTCTTTGATCTCCTGTTTATGCTCACGTCTTTATCCCCTGCCGCCAGAGGCGATCGTGTTTTTTGGCCCTGTCTGTAACATTAGCAAAATATCTCCTGAACCGACTGGATGGATTTTAATGAAACTTTCAAGAAACAACCACTAATTAACTTTAAGAGTCACCTCAATTCAAGATGGCCATTGTAGCTAACGACCTCAGCAAACACGAAAATGGCTGCACCTCAGTTAATTTTGTGGATACTGAGCTGAAACTTGGTTTTGTGCTAGCTGAGAGTAAATCACAACACATACTATTTAAGTTTTAGTGAAAGAAAGCTAGTGCTTCCTTTTTTTGAACACATTTTCCCAGCTTTGTGGATCAAACCAATGTCGTTTTGCCCATTTCAGTTCGGGGCCCTCCTGTTTTGGGGTTTACTTGCTCCTTTGAGACCTCTACTTGGACAAAAGTGCCAACAAAACAAACCTTCAACAATGGTCCACAGTCAAATATTAACACAACACAAGAAGATGGTATCACCATTTGTTTCTTACTGTTAGAGGCCACTTAATTGAATAAAATTTATACCTATCATTTTGCCAGCTGGTGTGATACTTTAACAAATTCAACGCGTGGTTTAGCTGACAATAGTACAATGAAAAAATAGAAAACCAGATATTTAGTTAAACATACAGAAAGATCAAGGTTAACATCAAACAATGATAAAGTTTTATTTTTTTTACCACTCCTCTTAAATTAGTGAGCTGAGGACAGAAATTAGCACAACAATAATCTAACAATGAACTACAGCTTAAACTAAGTGTTGAAATGTAATCAGTGCTAATTAACTGGATAATAAACAAACTACTTGATGTATTTTTAATACATCATAGACAAATTACTGGGGGTTTTGATCTTGTGTAAGCATATTTGTATGTTTTTATAATTGTGCAATTTGAAAATATTAATTTACTTATTTTTAGTGTGGTAGATGTGGATGGATGGATGGATGGATGGATGGATGGATGGATGGACGGACGGACGGATGGATGGACGGACGGACGGACGGACGGACGGATGGATGGATGGATGGATGGATGGACAGACGGACGGATGGATGGACGGACGGATGGACGGACGGATGGATGGATGGATGGAGCATAGAGGAAACAGTTTAATAACTTCTCCCTCCTAAAAGTGAAAAATGGCTGCTTACATTAGTTAGCTTCTCTAGTTGCTCGTTAAAGTGCAAAAACGTGATATTTACACATTTTTTACTTTTGAACTTTTGAATCTTCTTTACCATGTCAGAATTTGAGAAATGTGCAAAAGAAAGGAGACAGGAACAAAGCAGCTGAACATGCAGCTGAAAGGCGCCGAAGAGTGACGGCGTAAAGACAGGGTCCCTGAACACCAAGAATGCAGCACTGGCAGAACAAAATGGCTGTTAAAGAAGAAAGTAGTAATAGCCAGGTACCCGGCTCAAACATGAGCTCATATGGTGAAGATTCCAGTGAGTAAATTCCCAATATAGCTGCTCTCATCTACATCATTTACTGTTTTTGTTGTCAGTAAGCAAAAAAAGTCTGAAACTGACAGAAGAGCGACTAGAATGGTCTTCAAAACGATCCAATTTCTCTAAAAAGCAACTACAGACACATTGGCCCATGCAACTATAACGTGCAGCTTCCATTTATTGTCGGCCTGCCCACCCAAAAGCTCTCAGTAGTTCAAAAACATATATTTTTAAATCTGACTTGAACACAGTAAAAAAAAAAAAAATCAACTGTGATTTCTTTCTTGTCATCAGTATCAATATTTGTAGGCTTTCTGGCACCAAAACACATTGTTATAAGCCCTTTAAGGCAAAGAAATTAGCCTTCACCGTCAGACATGTCACACAATCTAATTAAAAAAAAAACTCTAAAGGGAAACACAAAAAGTAAATGAATTATTTACTCACTAATTACTTGTGTCTGCTTGGCTTGCGGCTGGGATATTGACAAAATTAAGGGACTCCGGGGGTCAGTTAATGGTAAATTGACTGACAGCTGTGGGAGGTTGGGTTCATGCTAGTGGAGGTCTGAATTGATAATACAGGGTTTTTCTTTATTAATATATATTAATAAATGTTTACAGGAATGTGGATTGCAGAAACTTAACCTCTCAGATGTGTTGTTTTTAACTTCCTCTGCAGGCTTCAAGTCGTAAATGCCAGCAGGGGGTGGTTTTCACCTTGTAATTTAAACCATGCTTACAGTTATAGCCCTTTTTTTTTGCTTATAACTTATATATTAACTATTGAAGTCAACTGTTTGTCTGTTAGAAAAATATTTCATAAACCATTGGACGTATTGTAATAAAACTCTCAGAAAGGAATGACTGGGTGTACACATACCACGGATTAACTTTTGGAGTCAACCCAATTTAAGATGGCCGCCACAGCTAACTGTTTTAGGCAACACAAAAATGGCTATAACTCAGTCAGTTCCATAAATATTGAGTTAATATTTGGCGTGGTGGTAGAAGTCCCATAAAATACTCGGAGCACTACACCTGCATAACATCTTTGCTCAAAACTTTGGCATTAACTGTTAAAGTCGGCACTGTCTGTTAGTGAAATATCTCATGAACCACTGGAGAGATTTTAATGAAAGTCCCAGAAAGAAATAATTATTGATCTACGACTGATTACCTTTTGGAGGCAGCCCAATTCAAGCTGGCCACCACAGCAAATCAACCAACACAAAAATGGCGATACTGAAATCTGACGTGGGAGTAGCTGAGTGTCCGAGCGCGAATATTCCACGAAGTCACACATAATGTCATTTACAAAGTTTGATCAAAATGGCTTTAACTCTGTCCCTTCTCAACCACTTAATAACAAACCCTGGCTTGAAAGGCAGTGGGCGATATTCGTTCCTTTAAGGAGGTCTTTAATCATAATAGCTTTAGGGGTTTTATCAGTTTTCTGTCAAATTTTCTAAACTATACCTATCAATTAACTCTGCTACATTTTATTCTTCCCAAACCCCCCCCAATCAATGAAAACAATTGTATAACGTATGCTCAGGTGGAACCAGTGTTCCAGAGTAGTGATGGTCCAGACGTATTTCGGACATTTAGCTGATGGCCTATTTTACCGGATTTCGCCTAAATCTTTTCAGGTAGTCAAGAGCTTTGTGGTCCTGGGTGTGTAACTCCAGCAGGGTGCGGCCCAGCTTTACACGGGGTCTTGAACCCAACTTTTCCCGAGGCGGTGCGGTCAGCCTGCAGGACATGCGTGCGTGCGATGTGAAATGAAGCTTGCTGAAAGAAGCAGCAGCTCAGACCTTTGGTTAGCCGAGGGTGAGTGATTCTGTCTCCATCGCCTCCGGGCACCTGAAGCGAAGTGGGAGGGAGGGCCTGACGCACCGGATCGCCCACTCTGGGGACAGGCTGGATGCGCGGCTCTGTTCAGGAGTGATCACTCGGCTGTGTGCCGCAGAGGGCCGAGTGTGGCCAAGCAAAGACAACAGCGGCTGATTTCGCTGATTAGTTCCTCCTTCCTGGCTCAAGTCGTGCTAATCAGTAAAACAACCTTGTTCACAGGCATATATTTGGGCTGTACAACTGAGGTTATTAGTTGCTGTCACTCATTCTGCTTCTGCAGACAAGCATGGAGGAAAGCCTTAAAAAGGAGCCGCAGCACTTAATGTAAATGTGGCTTTGCTTTGTGCATAAATATGACTTATTAATCATCCTGCTGAGGGAAAAGAAAGTTCTATTGTCAACAAAAATGAAGGCAGACACCTACCTTTTTAAATTCCAGGGGTTTTGCTTTTTTTCTTGTTCGTATACACTAACCTACCGGCACTCAGAAACATCTTGGTTGAATTTAAATCACACCCAAAACAGGATTTCTGCTCTCCATTAAGAGCAGATGAAAGCACAGTACAGTTGTGTAATTAATGCATAACTAGTGACTCATTTAATAGTGCTTAAGTCACAGTTATCTTGTTTATTAAAATGTATGACATGTTACCATATGTGCTGCATTACAGTTCCTGAAAACAGTAAAGACTAGGCTGAGAATATTTCCATATTCCTGCATGGCTGACTGATCATTGATTTTAGCTGATGCATCATAAGGCATTAATGAAACATATGATTAGCATTTTCACAAAACATGTTCCAGAGGTTTTAGGCTTGATTCAGAAAACTGTTAGTGGTCAAGATCTTCAGTTTTACTGAATTTACAAAGTTCATATTGTTTTTCAAGAATGTTATGACAAAGACATCTGTCAAACGTTTAATGCATAGTGCGACACGTGAAAGCAGCTGAGTTGAGCTCCATGCCTCTTTTGGTTCCTTGGTTGCTCACTTCATTTCTGAAAGCTCACGTCTGTGCAGGACGTAGCAGGCTCCATGAGTAATTTATGATCAGCCAATGGCAGCTTCAAGATGGTCTGGTCTTTGTGCCCATTTTGTGGAGCTGTTTCATTAAAGAGCGTTGTGCGAGAGGCGGGGGACACCTTAGACAGGTCTCCAGTCCATCACAGGGACACATGGAGACAAATGAGACTAACAACCATTCACTCTCTTCCTCCTAGGGACAGTTTAGAGTTACCAATGATCCTAACATGCATGTTTTTGGTCTGTGGGAGGAAACCAGAGAAACCAGAGAACCAACACTTATATTTCTTTTTTAAGTTAAAGCTGTTTTAAAACAAACATTTGCAACAAGCTACAAGAGTTAGCATGTTAGCAGGTAAAACACACACCCTAATAATAGGAGGCTAATAATAACTAACCAACATCAGCTTGTCAGGATTTCAGTGTTACTATACAAAGAGCAGAACAGCAGACAAGAGGTATTCTGTGCAATAGACACAATTACTTTAGAATTATTCATTAATTGATCTGGTGCTGTAGTTTAGTTTGTCACTTTTGTATTTCTTATTGAACTAATAAAAAGGAAAAGGCCACTTTTTTATCTTAAAGGAAAAACACCTTGTTTCTAAGGAACGTGACATAATAGTTGGCCAAATATAAAACAGTTCCTTAGAGGGGAAACTTTGCATGTGTGAACAGCACATATTTATGTGTAGAACTGCCTTCAGTGTCATTAAACAAGCTGCTCATGCTGAATTATGTCCATAATGTTCACTACAATCTATTTTTTTTTAAATCATAGCTTTAAAACAGCCTCCTGAATCTGGTGTTTATCTTTGTGATTAAACTAAAAATTTAGCCTTGATCTTAAATGTCATTGCAAAAAAAAAAAGTTATAAATTGAAAAAGCTGTTCGCAAGTTTAAAATCATGTTGTCTTCTTGTTTATATCTGTGCAATAATATTAAAATAGCTGTAAATAAATATTTTAATAAGCATTGTAGTGATATAACCATTATTAAACAATCATCATAAAAAGCAATTAAATTATGTTTTAAATTTTTTGTTTTCAAATGGTGAAAAATTGTTTTTATTTTTATTTTTTGCTCAAGGTTTTAATACTTTAATCAAAATCTCATAGCAGCCCATCTCACAAGCGTTCGTTCACAGACACTCTGTTTAATTTGCTAGGAGGAAATGACGTTAGGACCAAGCATGGAAACTATGTTAAACTTGTTCAAATGTCCTGAAAAGGGCAGCTTTCCTTTGTGTGTTTCTTTGCAGATGATGGGATGTTGAATAGGATCGATTCGGGCACCACACCATGCCCATGTTCTCATTCAGTTTGTTGCCTTTTAGTCTTATTAAGTAGGTCAAAATGACCCACAAAAAAAAGCATCGCCCCTTTTTTGAAAAGAGGGCTAAGTTAGGAAAAAATGACAGACAAGACTGAGGGATTTGAACCAACTTTGTTCCTCTGAACTGTAGAAGGGGGATCTACACTATAAGTATGTCTGAATAAAATGGCCATTTTGTTATTTTCCTTCCTGTTTGGTGTGCAATAGTAGTTGCTTTTAAACTGCAAGGGGCTGCTTCACAGTCCTTCTAATCATTTGAAGAAGTTCACCTTCTTTTTATTGTTGTTTTGGCATTTGCAGTCTTATAGCCTTTTGTCAATATAACTATCTTTATTGAGTCTCTTTTTTTTTAGCTCTTCCTTCAAAGTAGGAACATTCCTGGTTCGGTAGGAACTCTCAAGTTACATAAAAAGATGTGATTGCTCCATACATAAATATATTCTAATTGGCTGAGCAAATCAAACACGTTTGTTGAACTCTTTTAAACTCTGCTCTCAAACTTCAACTAAAGGCCTACAACACAGCTACAGATACAGTGTCCTCCATTGTTGTTGTTGGTAAATATCACGTGCTTAAGTGATGTGGCGGCCCTGACTGCCATCTGAGTGTTGCATAATCACAACGTTCCCCTGGCAGAGGGAAAGCAAACACATTGGTCCTTGTAGCCACTCCATAGCGGGACTAATAGTGCTTAAACCCCTCAGAGAGTCCTTATAATTGTTTGGTCCGAAAACGCCTTAATAGTGTGCGCTCTCAAGCTTGATAATGTTTACTCTCCCATACAGTAATAATGTGCAAAGGTCATTGTGTTTATTTTTGTCTATATTTACATTTGCACGGTAACAAAAAAAATGGGAACAACTGTCTTATGTCACTCCTCGAAAACCTGCCGCTGTGAAAACCCGTAAAGGCAGGCTTTAAAAAAAAAGAGCTGTTGTGCTGCGTCTCAAAGAGGTTCACAAACATTTGATCAAAACCTCTAGAAAGGAGGAAAAATCTCTATTTGAGGTGAAGCATTAAAAAAAAGGAACAAAACACAAATATGTGGATCCACAGGAAGGGTTTAATGAGAATTTATGCTCCACTGGATATACATATTTTTTACTATGCGTATCAGTTTTACAACATTTAAGTATTCCTACCCAACTTCTTAATGCAACAATGGGAAAACCTCCTGAAAGGTATGTTGTCTTTCTTCAAACTTTGGCTCCCTAACCCATAGAGCCTCCAGAACGGTCGGCTCTTAATGTACCAACTAAGACTAAGAACTACGCCACAAAAGAAAAAAAAAGATTTATTGTTGATCTTTTTTTTCTTTTTTTTTTTTCTGTTGTTTTATTCATGGTACACATAAATGCCACCGAAAAGTAAATCAGTCCCCCAATCTCGCAGTCTAACCTGCTAGACGTAGAAATGTGTTTCATCTAAAATGGAGGGAAACCATAGTGGTCTCTCTAATTAGCCAACAGCATGCCGTGCAAATGCTGCTTCTATCTGTAGCTGAGCCGTTACAGATGGATGAGCGATCTATTAACTCAGTCTCCCATTAATGACACACAAAAAGCCAAGGACACTCTGTATTGTAATTACAGTCTGCCACCAGAACAGAGCCCCGTCTCTTGGAAAGAGCTCAGCTGTTGTTCTACACAGGACGCGCTGTTTGTTTTAGCCTCTCACCCCCCCTCCCCCTCCCCTTCCTCACCATTATCAACAACTTGTGAGCAAATGGTGCACAGCAGGCACCGTGTCATCAAGTCTCCATGAAGAAAGTGTAATTGTTTCAGTGATTATGCGCAAACAGCAACAGAACAATGGGAGCCGGCGTGGCCACAGCTGTAAAGTGAGGACGCCAGAGCGAGGTTAGGAGCCCTCCGAGGGACGATACATTCGCCCGGACCACCACCCGGGAGACACTTGACTGATACATGACACCAGCATGCATTGATCCTTTTCTGATTGACTGGAGAAAACTGATGAAGGGTCTGACAAATATCTGCTAAGAGATTGCACATATTGTGATTTGTGTGTGTGCAAACCCTCCCCCACCCTCCCCCACCCTGCTACTCTCACTTCCCTTCTGGGATATATTAAAGGGTTGTTGTGTATAGAATAGTTCTGCCATTTTGAACTGGGGTTTTGTGGAAAAGTTATGAGCAGTTAATGTCGAACCTGTTGTGGAGCTAGCCAGCTAACAGCTAGTCTGAATCCAGCAAAGGCCAAAGTAGATTTTTGCCATCTTAAAACAGCTCCAATCTTCACAATTTTCTAGGACTTCATGCAAACGCTATTATTTTACCCGTTAAACCATTTACAGTTTCTCATTACGTAGCCATTTTGGCAGACATTTTATGCAACTCCTGCCATATTTGACCCCAGTCTGCCAGGTACACCTACCTGCTGTTGCTGCTTTTTGCAAATAACTGAGGAATTATATGTAAATAACACTTTAATTCAAAACTCATACTGGTGTAAAGGTCTATGAGTATGCATGGACCACTGTGAAATTTTAAAGACGGGAGCAGTTTTAAGATGGTAATGGAAATACAACCATACCAGTATGAACCTGAACCGACGACTGGATCTCCAGAATCAGATGAGAACTCTGCAGATTTGGATTCTTTTTTTTTTTTTTTTGGCATAAAACCAGTCCACCGGTCAAGGGTGTACTCTGCCACTCGCACAGTGACTACTGGTGACAGGCACCAGCTCCCACATGACCCTGCATGGAAAAGTGGGATGGATTGATTGATTGATTGATTGATGCAGACTCCTGGTCAGAATAAGTTCACCCACTGCCATAGAGAATTTTGCCATCTAATAACAAACACTAGCTGCAAAGTTGTACTGTTGTTCATGCAAATACTATTTTATAAACCTTTACACCACTATCAATCTCATGAATTACATTGGTATTTTGTCTTAAAATATTGCAAAATTCTTCCCAGATGCGACCCCTGGAACTTCTGGACGTGCCACACCTAGCTGCTGCTGCTGCTGCTAATTACTTTTGTCAATAACCATAGAATAGCTGTAATCCAAAACAAGCAGCAGTGTAAAGGTTTCAAAAAAAGGGGTTTCCATACCACTATGACTTATATGAGATTAGAGTTACTTTAAAACAAGCTCCAGCCATTGTCTCATTAGTCCTGCCATATGTAAAGTTGTTCAAAAAGCTGGATACCACAGGTAAGAGAACAACTGTGAATACCTTCTCCACAGAACCCCAATTCAAAATGGCTGAACTCTTCATTTAATGAAATCTTTCACTCCGTAGGCATCCAGGAGGATGCTTTGTTCTTGGTTCCGCAGATGAATATGAAGAGATTTGTGAGTGCCAGGCGCACAAACACGGAGACACAGAGGCTTAATTAGGCAGCATCACAGAAGCGGCGTGATTGTCAGAGCTTTCAAAAAAAAAGCCAAGCGCTCGTGGGCGGAGGTTATGATGAAGAGCGCGTCTTACCTTCTTCCTTTGTCTTACGAAAGGGAACTTGTGTGTGGTCTTTAATGTTGTGTTACAGTTTCCCTCCTCACACCATGTAACTGAAGTTCCTCCCTCCTGCTCTTCGTTTGCAGAAACCCTCATGGACAGTCGGTGGGCCACCACTGAGTTGGCATGGACCACGTTTCCAGAGAGCGGGGTGAGTTAGTGTGCCCGTGTGTTCACTTTGCTTTGTGTTATTTTTGTTTCTCCAGCAGCATTTGTTCCATTTGCTTGTTAATAGAGCCCAATCCGCCTTGAACAGCACACCTCCTGCTGTTTTATATCTTTGTGTTTGCAGCGACTGTTTACATTTTTTGGATACAATAAAGTAGAAGCGCACAGTGTGACATTGTGCAGACCAAATCTAAGGTTTCAGTGTGCGGACCATGTGAAACCTTTAAAACGTGCATAAATGATGTGCTTTAAACAATATTACGAGCAAGTTTTAAGACTTGAGGCAGCAGCAGTTTACCCATTAGCCCCCACAATGCACAAGGACTAATAGGTAGGCTTTACTCTCTCCCGGATAGAGGGCCTGGCAGCTGAAAGCATGTGTCTTTTATAATATGGACCCAAGAGCACATTACAGGCAGAAATTAAGGTTTTTCAGTTGATACCCCCTGTAGGAATTGTGAGAAAATAAAACAACATGAATTTGACCCCAGGGCTAACAGCCTGACAGACCTCCCCCACGCCCGGCCAGTGCAATTTGTCTTTGCTACGTGAGCACAAAGTCAGTCAATGGAAATGGTAGGTTACCATGGAAACCATCTTTGGCAGCTCCCCGTCTTACTCCTCCCTATAACGGCCGGCTCCGAATGTCCCGGCATCCATAAAGTCATATGTCACGACCGGCGAGGCAGCCACTCTTCTCCCTGCGCCAGGCAGGCCCGTACCTTCAGGAGGCCCGGCAATTATCATATTTGTCAGGTAGTGCATCAACGTGTTGCTGGTGATATACGACACCTAATGCTGACTCTCGGGCTCATCGTTCGGGGGATAAATTGCCCGGTAGCTCGGCAGACGTGAGATGAGTTATGCATTATTTTCCCTCCAGTTGAAATAATCAATTTCTGGGACGGCCATTTGTTATGAAAACGAAGCATTCGGTTCAAACAGGAATTAGGTGGGAAAAAATAAATAAATAAGAGGTTGACTTTTCACAAGGTTATTTCCTAATGGACTGGATTTATTGACCAGTGACACCATTTATTATGCCTTGTAATGTTAGTTACCAGAAACAAACATCACTGTTAACCGCATATGAAGCCATACGTGGTCTTCATTGCTTTATAAATGTACAGAAAATGTCAGAAGTCATGTCTATTTATCATCTTGGTCCTTAAATCTCTGTTTCCGACTTACAGTGCAGCTCCGTCCTGCATGTTTATGAACTAATGTACATAAATCTGTGCACCCTTGCTTGATCTGATACTGCAGTCTACATAACTTGATGCACTCTGGCGTGTTGTCACGACCCAAACACACTGACTGAAGCATTTATTGACAGCTGTGCATTTGATATATTATATTGTGTTTCAGTTTAATTTCCAATCTCCTCTCGACTTTGAGTTGATTCCACTGTTACAGATATAATGTGGGTTGCAAAAGTATTAAAGTATTTTTCCAGTTTTCGTCCTCCTTCAGGTTGGATGGTGCTGCTAAATTCAACTGGTTCCCCTGAACCAGCTGGAGTGTTGTTTCAGCCGAGTGTTTCGGGTCATTGCCATATCCCATCGTCCCAGTCTCAAATCTCTGAAAGATTTAAACTAATTTCCCTCAAGAATTACTCTATATTTTTTGCTTGATCCATCTTTCCTTCAAATCTGTCCAGTTTCCCAGTCCCCACTGATGAAAAGCATTTCCAGAGCATTATGCTGCCACCACCATGCTTGACTGTGAGGCTGGTGTTATCAGCACGATGAGAGGAGTTGGGTCATTCTCTGAAAGTGTTACCATAATGTGTGACGGGGAGGGGGTCAAAAAATGAAAAATACACTAATTTCCTTCTTGGCCACATTTTTAGGATCCATTATTGCCAGAGGTTGTAAACCGTTCTGTTTCACACGTCCTAAAAACCATCATGGCTTGGTAGATACAAAAAGGAAATCCCGATGTAACAGAGTAATATTTGGACACAAAAGTTTTTAACAAATATCTCCATTTTCACAGCTGTCATTTTTAAGAAAATCTCCGGGAATAATGGCGACCCGGGCTTTCATCTATTGGTGAAATGCTGCAAAATAAATACGCTTTGCTTTCCATTTAATTTAATCTGACCCGTACCCAACACTGCTGGACACGAACAGTGACGTGCTGAAGCCGTGTTTCAACTGCGGACTTTTTGTGGAGATAAAAATACACACACGAGAAAAGTCAATTGCAACACTGATTTCGAGCATAGTTCTTTATTTATTTACATTTATTCACACTTTTTTTCATCTTTACATGAAGAAATAACACTGTTCATTCAGACGGTTCTAAAATGTCACAGTAGTCATCCATATTTTCAGCACTTTTTTTTAAATTCAAGTTTCTCATTTGGTGTAAATACTATAGTAGTATTTTTAAAACATCTTTCAGAGTTGTGTAATTATCATGTAAACTGTCAATAGCCCAAATGTTCCCACTTTCAGAGAATGAGATTTGTGTCAGACATGGCGGTGTATTTCTTCCACATGTTTGTGAAAGAAATGTCAAATAGTGTGCCTTTTGCTTTTTTCTTCAAGTAAGCAATTCCTTTTTCCTGTCTTTTCTTCCACAAAGCCCAGTTCTGTGCAGGTTACTGTCGTCCTATAGACAGAAACTCCCATTTCTACAGAAGAGCTGCTCAGCCAACAGTAGATGTATTTACAGTCTCTCCCATCTCACCTGCTGAAGCTTTAACTCCCTCAGAGAGCTCCCAGGGGTCTCGGTGGTCTCTCACTGTTCTCCTTCTTCACGGTCACTCAGTTTGTGAGGACGGCCTGCTCTTGGTAGATTTACACATGTTCCATATTCCTTGCACGTCTTAATAATGAATTTAACAGAACTCCTGGGGATGTTTAGGGCCTTGTATCCATCCTCTGACTTGTACTTTTTAATAATCTTTTAATCTTTTCTCTGAGCTGAATTAGGACAGTCACTTTAAAGGGGGTGAATATTTATGCAGTCACCTATTTTACATGACATATTTACATGTAATCAGTCTTACTCTTTAGAAATTTGATTTCAATTTGACATTGAGGTAGGTTTTTTATTAGTAATATTTTTTGTAAAGAAGGCCAATTTATGTTGACCGTAATTGATTTATGACAGCAATAAAACCAGAAAACATACTTTTTATAAGCTCCGTATATCATTTGACACTCAGATTACTCACAGGTAGATCTTATTCGAGTAGTTTTGTAGCTTGTATAAATGACTGTTGGGGCCTCAAAGCAAGGGGGCGAATACATATGCACACACCACTTTTCAGCTTTGTATTTCTAAACTATTTAAAACAAGTTATTTTCCCCATTTAGCTTCATCACTCTGGAGTAGTTTGTGTAGATTTGTAGTCATTTAAAGTCCAGCTTGTAAGGCATCAACACAGAAAGCATGCCAAGAGGTGTGAATACTTCTGCAACCCACTGTAGAGCTCGGTGTCCCTCCACTTTCTGTTTCGTCTCCTGAAGACAGGTTTTCACGAAGCTTCAAATCAACATTCAGCGTAATCACAGCTGAAACGCTCACCCCCTCGTTTTCTTGCGGACCTCCGGCACGCGATTGGCATCAGAACTTGCCGAACCATCAGAATGTGTGAAATGTGTTTTAATAGGAAAATGGTATCTATTAATAGTCCATAATGATTGGAATTTTCTGAATGATTCATGCAATTAGAAGCGTTTTAGCTGCAAATTATTCCTCACAGGCCTCGTGTACACAGCACACTGCAGGAATGTGTGTCACTGTGTGTGTGTGGGGGTTGTTTTGTGTAATCTGTTCGTAGCAGGCGCCACAGGACTGTTTTGAACATCTTCCATGCTTGAACAGTTTGCATTAGGAAGCATTAGATAATGTCAACAAACAATATATTAGATGCAGGGAAATTTTGCAGCGGCTCAGAAAGGAGCTGCATTTGTATTCCTGCCTGCGTGGTCCGCGCTGATTGCTATCATTTCTGTTTTTTTCTACACCTCCTCCTCTGTGTGTCTGTTGTTTTCGCAGTGGGAGGAAGTCAGTGGCTACGATGACTCCATGAGCCCGATCCGAACCTATCAGGTGTGCAACGTCAGACAGCCCAACCAGAACAACTGGCTGAGGACCGACTACATCCCGCGCCGGGGCGTGCTGCGCGTCTACGTGGAGCTCAAGTTCTCCGTCCGCGACTGCGCGAGCATCCCCAACATCCCGGGCTCCTGCAAAGAGACCTTCAATCTGTTTTACTACGAGTCAGAGGGGGACACGGCTACGGACACCAACCCTCTGTGGAAGGAGAACCCGTATGTGAAGGTGGATACGATTGCGCCCGACGAGAGCTTCTCGCTGCTGGAGGCGGGCAGGATCAACACCAAAGTGCGCAGCTTCGGCCCCCTCTCCAAGACAGGCTTCTACCTGGCCTTCCAGGACCTGGGGGCCTGCATGTCCCTCATCTCCGTCAAGGTTTTCTTCAAGAAGTGCTCCACCACCATTGCCAATTTTGCCGTCTTCCCCGAGACCGCCACGGGTGCGGAAGCCACGTCCTTAGTGATCGCTCCCGGGGCCTGCGTGGCCAATTCTATGGAGTTGTCCGTGCCCCTGAAGTTGTACTGCAATGGGGACGGCGAGTGGATGGTTCCCATTGGCTCGTGCACCTGCGTCGCCGGCTTTGAACCCTCTGCAGACAGCACACAGTGCCAGGGTACGTGTATTTAACAGATTTTTCAACTTTTGTCCGACCAAAGCGCCTCTGTGTGCTCGGTGCGAGTCACCTCAGCCCGTGCCCTTATCTCTGCATTTATTGTTTGGCTCCTGGAAGGGGGGGAGGGGAGAGGGGCGAGCATGAATTAATGAGGTGTTGCAGAGAGGAGCCGCATACAAATATTGTGCGAGCAGGACAGGAGGGAGAGAAAGATAGTGGGATGGCACAAAACAGAGAGCCAATAGATTTTCGCGAGGCGAATGCAGATAATAGAATGGAAAGATGAAGCTCGGAGGAGAGAGGGAGAGAGAGGGCGTGGATTGCCAAAGCACTGACAGAAACAGCTGCTAACAGGAGAAGAATGAAAATGGAGGGAGGCTGCAGGACGGCGAAGACAGACAAGCAAACCTGCTCTCACCTATAGGTGTGAGAAATAGTGTCAAACATCCAGGGGAGAGCTCATTCGTTGCCATTTGGCTGCTCAAGGTTAAAAGCTTGCCGCCAAAGCCTGATAAAAAGCTCTCCAGGGCCTCTGCCAGCGCTTGTGATGAGGAAGTGTAATTTCCTCCACGGCCTCCCGTTAGTTAATCTACAGGCGGCCACACTCATTAACACCATTCAGACCAACGTGAGCCAACACTGCCACAGTGACATTAATCTCTCAGACATTTCATTTCTTACCTCGGTCTGGCCGCTCTCAGCCAAGCGCCGCATGAGATGGAGAGGGAAGGCGAGGAAGGCGAGGGGAGGAAAGACAATGGAGGGAGATACGGCGTAACAAAAACAGGAGAATCATTGTGCCCTCTAAAGAGGGTAATGGATTAAAACAAGACAGAGGGGTGATTCAGTGCCACTGCGTTTCAGGGAGAGAGAGAGAAAATACTCAGACGAGAAAATGTAGCGTCCAAATGTGATGTGGGAGTTATAAGAGCGAGAGGGGAAAAAAAAAATAAAGCGGTGGTTTATTGGACATGTACAAGGACAGAGAGACGGTGGTGAAATGTGCAGAAGGAGTGAAAGATGGGTTCAAGGTGAGGGTGGGATTACATCAGAGATGGGCTCAGAGCTCCTTCTCGTTCGCAGTTTTGATGGACAGGTTGACAGATGAGGTCAAACAGGAGGATTACGACGCTGTGAACTGGAGGCAGGGTCGGGAGCAGGTGGAGGCGAGCCTAGAGAGGTGGAGGTATGAAGTGGAGAAGTCAGTAGAAGAAAGGCAGAATCTGGAGCAGGAGTCGGGGGCTGCGTAATTATGGAAAAATATTCCTGATCCCAATTAGTTTGATCAACATTGGAATGACGATTATTGAACATAATCACTCCTAAAGTTTGGATTTTGTTATTGCACTTAAAGCGCAGTGAATTGCCTTGAACATGAAATTTATTTAAATGTAGATAAAATCAGCAATGCATTTCACTTCCACTTTTGTAACACTCTATAGAATTCCTT
Organism: Kryptolebias marmoratus; assembly: GCF_001649575.2. Lineage (NCBI taxonomy): Eukaryota > Metazoa > Chordata > Actinopteri > Cyprinodontiformes > Rivulidae > Kryptolebias > Kryptolebias marmoratus. Next base: position 21,228,711 of record NC_051449.1, read on the forward strand.
TTGTTTTTCTTCCCCCAAATCTATTTCATATTTTTTCTGAGTTCTTGTCTTATAACATAACATTGTTTCTCCAAAAAAGTGTCCATTCCAATTCCCAAATGTTATGAATGTAGACAAATTTTGACAAAAATACAGCAAATAGGTTCAATTCAACATTCAGTGATTTAGTAAGGTGCTTAGAAACCTGCCTGTGCATCACTTTTAAATATGAAAAAAAAACTTTTATTCTTTTTTTTGTAAAATAAAGTTCCTTATATTTGTTTCAAATTAGAGTAAAGATAGTTCTTTCTTTTGCAAAGTAAAAATGTTCCACGTATGAATTTAAAATTCCATTTACATTTCATAGTTACTATTTTAAATGTAGTGTCCAACTGCTGTTGTTGTTTTTTTGTGATCATTTGGAGCTGAAATTGAAATCAAAACTACAAATTCCATCAATCGCACAGCCCTAAGTTGAGGTGTAGAAGGTGGACATGTTTGTGTGCTTCGAGTCAACCATCCAAACGACGAGTACAAGACAGGTGAAGACGACTGTATGGACAGGGTGGAGTGGATGGAGACGGGTGTGACAGAAGGGTCACTGCAAGAGTGAAAGGGAAGGCTTACAGGACGGGAGTGAGACCTGCTGGAATGTTTGATTTGGAAACAGTGGATCTAACGAAAAGACAGGAGGCAAGGCTGGATGTGGCAGAGACGAAGATGTTCAGATTTTCATGGAAAGGGACTAAAATGGACAGGATTAGAAATGAGTATGTCATAAGGACAGCTCAGACTGAGCAGTCTGAAGACAGAGTTAGAGAGGCTGACATGGTTTGGTTAGTCTTTATAGATCTAGACCTCTGACCAGAATGGGACGGACCTTCTCTGTTGGCTGGTTGCACTACAAGTTGCAGGTTTCCCCTCAAATCGTTTGTTTCTGGTGTTGACCCTTGTTGATTCACGTAGTTCTGTCCTTACTGATATATGTTCTAATATTCATTTTCCTGCTACAATTAGCTCTAATCAGCTATTCCATGCTTAAAAGTAAGGTCATGTGACACCATGATTGTGTGTAGGGCAGTAGGTGGGACTCAAAGCCCCACATTCCTAGTGCACAGACTCTGGTTCCAAAAACGCAACATAGCAGCTCCCGTAAAATGGGTTAGGGTTACCATAGAAGTTTGGGCACACTTGGACTAAAATATATAGGAGGGACAGTGGGCAAAGGATGTTGAATGTGAAGCTACCAGGGAGAAGGATGTGGTGAAGGTGCATGTGGGTAAGACGGAGGCAGATGGTCTGCTGCGGCGACGCCTAAAGGGGCAGCGGAAAAGAAGAAGCTGAAGTGTTTTATTGCTCCTGCCGGGGTATTAACTGTGCTGGCTTTTTTTTTTTTTTAACTATGCCATTGTTTGGATTTTGGGTGGAGCCGGAGCTAAACTGAAAGCCCACTTAGCCTAACTACTTAATCACCCTCTCCCCTCTCCCTCAGGCCGGGGTTTATGAGCCGTCATGCTGACACGACAGATGTTTGCCAGAGACCCCACTTTTACACCACCGGTTAGGAATGTGGCAAACAGTAAAACATGGGACTCTGGAGGCCAATATATCCAGACCTTATGCTGCTAATCCCCTTTATCTGAATCCTCCTTAAGTCTCGGCTAACACTGGTTTATCCTTAAGACTCGATATCAGGAAACTTTCAGCCCGGCACTTAGGAATTCAAATGAATCGCTTGGACACGTAGCCCAAGATTACTTTGTATCTTCTTCCCATAACTCTGCTCAGCTAATTCACGTCTGTTTTGATGTCCCTTCATTTGGATTGATTTATTGGCTTATTATGGAGCTGTTCTGCATGCACGTAGAGGCCTTGTTTGTATTCACCGCCCGGTCCAGAGAACTGAGGACCGCGCAGACACTGATTGATAGGTTTAGGGTGGATCCCTTTTCTCTGAAGTATTCTCCATCCTTGTTTGTCTGACAACAGCAATCTCCTGTCAGCAGTCGTCTTCATCTTTATCCTCCTTTTTTTCTCCCCCCCTTCTTGAACACGAAACTTTGCTGTCATTGTGGCTCTGCGTTTAGGGAGATTAATGTCACCTCGCAGAGAGGATGAAAACGAAAGAGTCGATGCAAATGTATAGATAAGCCCCCTGCGCTTAAGTGCTCGCTGTTTTGCACGCACACGCGAGCATTTTCCTCCATAAATATTGAGCTTTGCAGGTACTTCAGAGGATCCGTTTTTGTTATATGACAGATCTGACAGCTGCTGGTCTTTTAGATAAGTGACAGCACAGTGGGGCTTTTTTTTTGTTGTTGTTTTGCGCTCGTCTTTCTGTTTCCCTCCCCACCTCTTATTGTCTTTCTCTCCCGCTCACATAGCCTGCATCCCTGGGACGTTCAAATCCAAATTCGGAGAGGGATCGTGCGCTCCCTGCCCGTCCAACAGCCGCACCGGTTCACGAGGAGCCAACGTTTGTCCCTGCCAGAATGGCTTCTACCGGGCTGACAGTGACCCTCCAGAGTCCCCCTGCACCAGTAAGTCACGCTCCACGGCACAGGAAAAAAGGAAGAAATCCACATTTCTCAGGCCGAGCTGCAGAGGTTCAGGGAGCAGGACGTGAACTGGGAGAGGGCTGGTACATTTGAGCATGACTTAACAAAATTCAAATATTCCCTCTGTCATCATAGAGATTTGGTCTAATCAGCATCACTGTAATTTCCTGGGAGCGATACTATAAAAGCGTGGGCAGGCATTAAAAATGATGCACAGTTCCATAAAACACACAAGCACCTTGCAGGCTTGGGGTCGACGTTAGCATTTTCCTGATGAGCACAGCTTATGATTGCCCGCCGACAAAAGTGTTTTCTGTCCGCAAAATATCTCATGAGCTACTGGACAGATTTTAATGAAACTCTCAGAACATTCATTGGAGGCACATCTGGAACTGATTAACTTCCTGAGTCAACCCATTTCAAGATGGCCGCCACAGCCAAATAATCAGTCGATTTATTAGATATTGAGCCAATATTTGACATGGTAGCAGCTGAGAGTTATCCCCACCACATACTCGCATCACTTCTTTGTTAGAAACTTTGCCCTTAACTCTTGAAGTCAGCTCTGTCTGTTTGTTAGCAAACTATTTCATGAATTACAGAAGGGATTTAAATGAAACTTTAAAGTCAATCCAATTCAAGATGGTCGTCACAGCTAACTGACCTTAGCGGTTAGATAATTTACATATCTTGTGGGGTTGTCCAGGTATAATGGAAAATAGGGAAAAATGTTAAAAAAGAATTGTGGAAAATGTATTGCAAATAACTGTTCCCATAAACCCAATGCTACTTCTGTTTGGGGTTAAACCCAAGGAGACACATGATGTAACAATCTATATCTTTATCAGTCGTGAAGATGATGATAATGAATTGGAAACCATCATCTGTAGGTCAGTCTGAAACTGGATACTCTCATCCAGAGATGGAGAGACTTTGCACTGACTCTAAGTAGGTAAACAATTGATGCACCTCATAATTGTAAGCACTATACCCCTTAATATAATCATTGTCTTGATTTCAGAGGTGCTATGTGAGGAAATATTTAGGAAATATTGTCGTTTTGTCCTTTTGCTGGAGTTATTATTTTAAAAAAAGAAGAAAATCCATAAAAAAAGAGCTTTGTTTCAAATTGTGCCATTAACCACTATTTTAATAAAACTCACAGAGAGAAATCACTAAATGTACATCTGCAACTGATTAACTCGATTCAAGATGGTGATCTACCACTTGGTGTGGTAGTAGCTGAGAGTCACCCCTAACATACGCTTCAACAGGGTTTCCCCCAAAAAAGAGGCCAAGCCCGGTGGTAGGTGGCCGTTCACCGGCTGATTGCCAGCTGACCTTGATTTAGTAAAAAAAAATTATTAAAGTTGACAGGAAAGTTGAAAATAACTATGGATTTTCAAAAAGACACTTTTGAAATACTTTTTTAAACAAAAAAATACAAATAAAATAAATAAATACAAAATAATAATAATAAATGATTGTACGTAATTTGAATCCTAATTTAAGTCACATTTACAAATAAATTAAATGAACATAAATGAAAAAGTGCAAACAAAGCACCAACACACGTCTCACTTCCAGGCCAATGAATAACAACAGAGAACTCTGATAAACAGACAGATGCTGTTCTGTACTGTGCTTTTTGTGGCACAGGCTGCATGTTGGATCACTACATGGAACAACAAAACAAAGCATATAATGCTGAATTTAATAGCATCATTTTACTGGTTAACAAGGATAAATTAGCATGAGTCATATTAATATTTTCACTACAAAACATGCTGACCATATTCAGTCTTGTAAAGCCACACGCTGAATTTCAGCTCAACTAACCATTTTTGGTCAAACCTGCTCGATCGATGTTTATTGTTGTGGCTCTAACAACCTGCTAACTCCAGGTAGCTGAAGGTGGCTCGGCCTCAGGGCTCATTAGAGTCCCGCAGGGCTCCATGAACAGCGTGCAGACCTGAGCGCGTGGTGGAGGCGTTTATACTTGGCGCTTATGTCAGTGCAGTTTTCTCCAAAAAGACAGGGGGCAGTACGCTACTTAACCAGTGGAAATACGGTAAAAAAGACAGCAGATAGTTTCACATCAAATATGGCTGCACGTATTCAGGAGGAAGAACTGTTGTGTTTCTGGCTGTGATACAGAGAGGATGTTTCAACTTAAAGCATTCAGTTTGACTTTCATTGATTTATTTGCTTTACTTGTGATTCACCCATCATAGGAAAATTATTTCTTCCCTCTGTGGTCTATAAACACTCCTTTTTATCGGCTGCAGCAGTAATCTCCTTCCGTGAGTTTTGAACTGTTTGATTATCTGTGTGATCTCTCACAAAGGGATCGTATAAATGCTGATACAGGCGAACCAGCTCCGCTAGAGCACCAAATTCATCCATTTTGAATGGACCACGGCGTGAGCGGTCCGCAAAGTTACAAAAGGTGCACAACCACGCGACGTGACACCGCGCCAAGGCGGGGACATTGCGATTGTGTCACTGTTTGCGTGCGCACCCTCATGTGGTGACGTAGATAAATGTAGCGGTTTTGGGGGTGCGGGTGGGAAAAAACGTGTATAAAAAAATGACGTACTTATAATAAACAAGCGGAGCTTAGCCTGGCGGCTGGGTCATCAAAGCCTGGCTTATAATACGCTGGGGGAAACCCTGCTTCAAGCACTAGCAGATTCCACGAGATCTTGCAATATTGTGTCAGATTGCACATGAGATTATTCTTTTAAAGTTTGACTAACAGCTAAAACTTCATCATAAAATGTTTTAGTCTAAACCACAGGCACGAAAAAGAGAAGATGATTTCTTCACCGAACAATATGCCTTTAATTTATTTACTTAAAGTATTTTTGCAAGCAAGATGATTAAAGTATTTAGGTTGTGTCTTACCTTCACTGTGTCCCTATTGCCTCCTTCTCACTGGAAGGGCAAACGTTTGTCGTCCAGAACAGTTTGAGCCTCATGAAATTGGCAAAATGCAGTTGCGGCGTTGAATTATTTCGCTGGCTACAATATTTGCTCAACTAAGACCGTCAGTGTTGTGACAGGGTCCATGTTCTGCACAGAGTTTACTGGTGTCACGTTGATGTTTGTTCCTTGCTGATTCTCCAAACTCTGTCTGTCTGCTGTCAGGTAAGACGCTGACTGCTCATACATTGCTTGGAAAGCAGCATTTCTTTAAAAACAAGAGAGACAAAGGGCAGCTAAACGATGACTGAATGAACTTACTTAAAGGCATATATTATTCAGTTATGCAAAAAAAAAGGAATTACATGACCTCAAAAAGTCGCTTTGATCAGATGATTCAGCCTTGGTTGGTATTACAGAAACATCCCTCGTGGAAGAAAAATATTTTACAACAATTATAGAATGGATGCTTTTAAAACTGTTGACAGTAATTGCTGAGAATTCTCGTTTTGTTTGACTTTTAAATGATGTTTTTGCTTTCTGCTCGTCCGCGTTTTGAATGAAAATGGCGTGCTTGGTGGTAACTCGTCTGCTCGTGTCTCCGCTCGCTCCGCCCGGCCGAGTGTCTGAAAGAAGCCCCCTCGGAGGTGCTGATCTGAAGCGACGTGTGCCGCTCCGACCATGTAAAGTCGAGCCCCTGGGGGGGGGCCCCCTCGGCGTGTTTAAATGACACAGACGGGCCGCAACCATCCAAGTTCCTTGTCACAGGAACACAGCGGACTCTGACACGGACAGGCGAGCGGGGGGGGAGGAGGACACGGACGCCACCTCCGACTCAATGCGCGGGCCTGACAGCTCCCGTCTCTGCGGCCTGTCAGAGCCCGCGCCAGCCGGCCTCTGCGTGCGGCTCGGCCAGGCGGCGAGCGGCAGCTTGGAGCCGTAGTGAGCTTCAGATGGGCGTCCAATTAGAGGAGCCTTTAACTCTGAACTCTGGAAGTCCAATTAGAAGGTCCCGGGTGAGTGAAACCCAGCTCGGGGCGGAGACGGCTGAGGAGGTGGACTTTGTGGACAGGCTGCTTTTGGGCCGTCAAGAGCTGATTGCCTGAGAGCGTGCCCCCCCCCCC
>NC_051449.1:21235376-21253110 GCF_001649575.2 Kryptolebias marmoratus
CACACACACACCTCCCCCCGCCGCCCTCCGTCTGCTCTGAGACAGGTTTCTGTTCCTGGAAGCTTAAAGGCAGAGCACCTTAATAGGAGGAAAAGGCAGTTCGCTGAGCTGATCTATGCGGTTATCACGTCCTCCTGATTTGAAGCACTACTCACTGATTACACGGGGAAACACAGCGGCCTTGGGTTGGACGGACTCACAAACACGAGTTTCTATCAGAGCTGATCAGCTACCTGAAACCAGCAGCAGCATTAGCAGCGTTCCACTTGTCGACAACGAGACGCATCAGGAAGGGTTTTGTTTTGGCTGCTGTTGATTTAAAATGGCTGACTTGAAAGAACAAAAAATGACCACAACTTGGTCAGTTTTACATATATTGACCTAAACAGCACAACCCCAGTGCGCAAGATTCACGATTTGGAGTCAACTCTGTCAGTCTGTTAGCAAAATATGTCATGAACCCCCTGGACGGATTTAATAAAACATTTCATGGACTAACTATACGATGTACAGCTACAACTGAATCATGTTTGGAGTCAGTCCAATTCAAGGTGCCTGCCACAGCTAAGTATCCCGAGGAAACACAAACATGGCTATAATTTAGTCGATTTTACAGAAATGGAGCTGGTTGTAGCTGAGAACCTTTCACAACATATAGTACAAGTGTTACTCATTGCGCAGGATTGATAACTTAGCTATTACCTGTTGTAGTCAGCTCTGTTTGTCTGTTAGCAAAATATCTCTTGAACCACTGCACAGGTTTTTAATAAAACTTTCATTTATTTCACCATAAATTGTGGCCCGAAACACGCTTTTCTACAAGCAATGCTGCGCCTTTACTTTGCCTCATCTTTGAGCCCGTTTTTGTCTCTGTAGAACTTGTTTTAAACTTGTTGAGCAATTTTCACATATTTATTTGTGCTGAAGAATTTTATTCAAGGTAGGGGTTCACAAAAAACGGTTCACAAAATCTTCAGTTCGAGTCAGTTCAGTTTCCAGGGTCACGGTTTTCTTTTTTTTTTCTTTTTTTCAAAATCCATTTCTGCTTTTATTTGTTCCTGTTTCGCTAACACTCCAGAAATACCATAGATCGGTAATAGATAACCCAGCATTTACACTTTTCAAAAACTCTGTTTTTTCTCAAGGACATGTCATGGAAAAATCGAAAGGAATGAACAGTTTGGCATTAGACACGCCGCTGCGACGGCTTTTGGTAAAAGCTGGGTGAGATTTTCCGACATTAAATGGGGAGATGCTTCTCATTTATTCGACAAAACAATTTAAACATTTTAGACTTAAACTTTCACCCAGAATATAAACAATTAAAGGCCTGCCATCCCTTATATGTGTTGCCTGACGCCTTTCATGGTAGAGTTTTAAAGTAAGATCGTCTTATGATGAGAGGGAGCAGAGTTATAAGTATTAGATGCATTCTCTTGCAAAATTTCGCAAGACCTGTCAGCTCAAAGTATGTGTTGAGGATGACTCTCAGCTACTACCATGCCAAATATTAGCTCCATATCTGCAAAATTGATTGAGTTATAGTCATTTATATGTTTGCTCGGGTTGATAAGATGTAGTGGCCATCTTGAATCTGTTGCAGCTAACCATTTAATACTTATTCTCTGTCAAATCTTAACAGGTTTCAGTTTTCTTAACACTAAAAGAAAATGTCGCTGCCTTCTTTAAGGCCTTTTGTAAATGTAAATGTTCAGCACACAAGGTCCGAACTGACTGAAATGTAAAGGCTATATTCGTCAAAATGTTACCTCAGCGGTGGTTTCTTATAAAATCTGTCTGAAAAGATTAAAAAGGAAAGGGGATGTGAAAGCACTGACTTCTCAAATGTGTTCTATATGAGGAACTAGTCCTTCCTTTGGTACAATAAAATATGACCTTACTATTCACTTTATTTCATAATTATTGCAATAAATAAAAATAATAAAATACACAACAAATATTATCTACAACCTACACCACCCATTAGATCATGGCCAGATCACAGCAAATTTGGAAAACCTCCGTTGTGAAGGCAGTCTTGACTGTTTGCCTCCTAATAACTCCGCCCTGACACGACTCTCTGGGAAGAAGTTCACGCCTTGCTGAGTACAGTGCTGCTGCCACTGATCTGGTCTGTTGTGCTACGTTGTTCCCATGACTTTGTCACAATCACAGTTGCAGTGTAGGCATAAGGCCACTGTGGCCAGTCCTGTGTCATATTCTCAACGACCAAGCCCCATGGCATGGATGCCACACTTCCCCAAGATTCACCAAGGACTGATACACTCTCACCAGCTTGATAAACTACCACAGCTTTTTTTAATACCAGACCTCTTAATGACCTGATTTGCTCTATATCCTATAAAATGGAGCCCACTGTGTATTTAACACACCCCTGAAAAGTCTCACGAAGACTCCCCATAGACCATCCATGTTCTAGCTGATTTTTAGGGCCTCTAAGGGTGTTGGTGAATAACTAGAGACACAAAACTGCAAGAAAATACACAATTTTTTTATTGGAATCAAGTAAAAAATGGAAACAATGAAAATAAAGCCCTAGAATTACTGAAACTAATTTGAGAAGGGTTAAAGACAGGTTCCAGGTTCTTGCTGACTGTGACCATTTTCAGAGAAAATTTGTCTTGTAAATCTTTTGAAAATTCTAGAAACATGAGTGCAAAGAACTTGAGAATCCCGTCTCAATCTAGCAAGACATCTCCTTTACTGGGCTCGTCATGGAACGTGAACTCTTTCCTTTTTCTTTTTTTTTTCTTTTTTTTTACAGCCAGGAAGGATAATGTTGGCACTGTACACAGAGCAGAGCTATAACCTAATTTGTGTGTTTGCCTAACTGTGCGTGCTTGTTTCCCGCAGCGATCCCTTCGGCTCCGCGCAACGTTATATCCAGCGTCAACGAGACCTCCCTGTCCCTGGAGTGGGAGGAGCCTGAGGACACGGGTGGGCGGGGGGACCTCGTCTACAACGTGGTGTGCAAAAAATGCTTGCGCGACAGGAGCCCGTGCACGCGCTGCGACGACAACGTGGACATCGCGCCGCGCAGGCTGGGGCTGCGGGCAAGGAAGGTGGTGGTGAGGAACCTGCAGGCTCACACCCGCTACAGCTTCGAGGTGCAGGCAGTCAACGGGGTGTCCGGGAAAAACCCCATCCCGCCCAACTTCTCCACGGTCAACATCACCACCAACCAGGCCGGTTAGTAGTGGATGTGTCGGTGACACTGGATGTGTCCATGAGTTAATTCATAGAGCAGCTTCAATCAATACCACTTAACATCACGGCGGCACGGGCTGGTTAGTGGGTCGTACTTTCAGTCAATGTCAATGAGCGTCTTAATGGGTTTTTAGTATCAACAGAGGTTCCAACATGAACAGTAAACACGGTTGAAGAAGCTCATTGAGAGCGACAGACGGAAAAATGCTCAGCTGGAGCTCTGCTTTTCCGAGAGCGCTACAGGAAAAAGGCAGATAAATTTAGCTTTATATCTCCAATGTCAGCACTCAGCCGGATAAGCAGGCTTCTCATCATACATCAATGACAATGTCACTCTTCAGCGTCGCCACTTAATATATGCAATGTCATCATCAACCAAACTGCTCGGGGCCTTTCACAGACTGCAATTACTCTCCCAGTTAACTGGCACTTAATCCACCTTACAGCAGTTTATGAACCCCGTACAGTGACTATCAGCTGAGTCACTTTCAGGCTTCACAAATCAATAAGCTGCAGAAAAGAGGTGAATCATTTGCTGCTTTTCTTAAACTCGTCAGGATGAAGGTGGAAGCACAGAAAAATGATCGTATTTTCTTCAGAGGAGGGCAGAGCCCCTTCAGCTGTTTATGGTGCCAGGCTTTTATCAGAAGCAGGCCTTTCGTTCTCTTCCTATTGGTATGAGCAGTCGGTTTTTTTCTGAACGCCCAAGTTCGATGCCTCCGAGCAGAACCGAGAACAACGAAAATAGCACGTCTTGTTTGTGAGACAGCGGAAAGTTTGTTTAAAATTAGGAGAACGACTTTAAACTCTTAAACTTTTATTTTCTTGCGATTTTCTTTCATAATTTCACTGAAGGTTTAGGTAGTTTGAAGGTAGTTTGCATGTTCTCCTTGTGCAGGTACTTTGGGTACCTCCAGGGGGTTATTTGGTGGCTCTAAATTTGTCCATAGGTGAGTGAGAGCATGAGTGGCTGTCTCATTTCTCTCTTATATGTCCCTGTGATGGACTGGAGACCTGTCCAGGGTGTTCTCCACCCCTCGCCCAATGTTCGGTGGAGACAGGCACCAGCTTATCACCACCATGAACAGGAAAACGGTTAAAGAAAATAATGGTCTGATGATTGAAGATAGCTCTGTGACTGGAGCTTAGGATGGAGAAATACTGCGTTAAATTGGAAGTTAAAACTCAGTTCTGGGAATGGCCTCACATTCAACTGTACCACGTTCAGTTGCAAAACCAATAGGATTTTCTAACAACAGCATTAGAAGCTAATAATAGATTTTTTTTTTCTATACATTTGAACAATGTGGCAACATGTTTCCCAGTGGAGTTTATAGCGTACTATATGGGCAACTGAGTCAACAGAGTTAAACCGGACAGGAGTGGACATAAAAAGTTTATCACTGCAGCAAAAACAGCTGTTCATGTGCAGGGCGGCTATGTTGGATTATGAGGTTGTGGTTGGTCCGGGACCACTGAATGACCTGAATGACGAGCTAACAGTCCTAAAACAAGTCCAGTCTAAAAGATTTAAGCGCAGTATATGGGTGCTCTGTTTTTTAAAACCTTTACATTGCAGTCAGTTTTGCATTACGCAGTAACATTGAATTTTTTAGGCTATTTGGAAGCACAAGTCGCAGCGGCAGCAGCTAGCTGTAGCACTTCTCGTGCAGCTTGGGGCACTTTCTGCAAGTATGGCAAAATGACTGTGTAATGTGAAATTATTGGTGATGTGAAGGTTTATAAAGGAGTGTTTGAAAAGTCCCAGGATTTCAGTTCTTCATCAGGTCCTCGCCCAGCTTCTGTTGTGTGCTCATGTCGGATTTGGCCTTGCTCGGAGCTTAGTTCTGCTGGTGGGAGGGGAAAGGGAGGGGGGTTAGTGTGAGGGAGAACAGGTGTGTGTGTGTGTGTGTCACAGGGGAGCAGAGGAGAGTAAGGCCATGGAACAAAAAAACTAAACTTAAACGTGCCAGGCTGAACAGGTAACAGAAAAACTCAGAAAACCCTGTCAGAAACAAAAACTACAGAAACATACTGATAAATCAATCAAAAACACAAGAAACTCGGAGTCCAAAACAGGGAAACATAATTTGTAAGAACAAAAATGCCTAACTATTGCATAAAGTGCTTTTTATTTGTTTCCAAAAAGATTTTTTATTCAATTTTGATCACCTGTCATAGCCAACAGTGATCAGTTTTTTAAACACTTAAAGCTTTCTGCTGCTAATTACACTTTTTAAAAATTCAGTATTTAATCATAAGGCAAAGCGTCTTGTTTTCAGCGGCGTTTATTTATGAAAAATGTGCATGTAAATCAAACCCACCAGCTGACCAACCCGATCCAAAATCATTTAGAGTAATTTAATCTGTCTTCATTAAGGCACAATGTTGTGCTTTTTAAGTTATGTTCAGGATGGTGATTTGATTGAAATAAACAGCACAGTTGTAGAATAAGGTCTGTCTGGAAGCTTAATCTAATGCAGCTAAATCTGAAAATAATTCAATTATTTAGATAAAATTCTATCACAGAAAAATGTAAATATCTGATTTTTTTCATCTACATTAGATGGTTGTTCAGTCTCCCTCATAATATCACAAGCTCACCCTTTCAGGCCCAGTTTCAATAAAATCCTGATATTTATTTGAGCTGGTATGGTACTATCTCACTAGAGAGGACAACATGTGAGGAACAATAACTAAAGGTGGTCTCTGATGTCCACTTGCAGCACCTTCAGCTGTGCCGACTGTCCACCTGATGCGCTCCACCTCAGACACTCTCAGCCTGTCATGGCTGCCGCCTGAGAAACCCAACGGAGTCATCCTGGACTATGAGATTAAATACCAGGAGAGGGTAAGCGACGCACTGATTTTCCTGTTTCATTCTGCATGCCTTGTTGCCCCTGCTTCACACAGAGATCCAGCCTAATGTGGACTGATTGATGGGTGTGGCTGCTGACTGAATAATTTATTGTAATCTGGGTCGGACAGGGCGTGAAATAAAGATTTTATCTGCTACAAAGAAAAGATGGTGGGATTCAGACAAATTATAGCCATTTTATTTATCATTTTAATATGTTAACTGTTGTACATAGCTTGCTGAACGACCTTAGTTTGCAGAAAGAGAGTTTAACGCTGACAAGCTAACGGCTAGTCTGAAAAAAGTGGATCGTTTTAGCTTCAAAATTCTCCAAAATTTATTAGCAGTTCATGCAAACACTTTTTTATTACAATTTACACCATAGACGATTTTTCAATGAATGGTTATTTTGACAGAAATATTACGAGACAGCAAAGGAAGTGCTACAGCTAGCTGCTGCTGTTTTTGCGCTCATAAATAACCTCAACATTTTATTACAATGCAAATATTTCTTTACAGAATTTTAAGCAGCTTTCCCATGCCCTCTAACAATCCTCTTTGGTTGTTCAAATGTTATCTACAACAGGTAAGATATTAATTGCTCATAACTTTTCTGCAAAACCCCACTTTAAAATGACCAAAGTGTCCCTTTAAAGTAAGATTCTGCCTCAGGACAAAAGAAGCCAACTTAAACCCTTTTTAGCTTTAAAGGCAATAAAAAGAGGTGTTTCTAATTATGTTGTAAATCACAACTTCACAAGAATTTAACTTTGAAAATGTTTTTTTTAAACCTTTGTTTCAGCAGTTATGATGTAAATAATAAAACTACTTCACTTTTGTTCTTTGAGTAATTTGCATGGATTAGATTAGCTTTGCTGAATGACTTAAATGTGGCAGGTTAGGTCAGACAAGCTTTTTAGAATAAAAACAGGAGAAAGTTTTTACACTGAACTTCCAACTTAGCCAAACGGTACATTTTTGCTTCACCAACCTGAACTGGAAGAAAACTTTTAGTCCACGTTTGTTAGCCTAAAGAGATTTCTTTTTCATGCTCACATTGATATAATTGTTATTTTGATTGTATAAAAGTCCATTTTACCGAGGTTTACTTCTGAAGATGTGCTGTTACAACGGTCCTAAAAGAGAAGATTTGTGAACTTGAGGTCTGTTAGCAGTTAGCTAGCTTAACCACCGTTAGCCACGGTTAATATCTATCTGTCATGGAAAAAAATCAAAACAGAGTTAACTGGGCCAAACATGAGACTGGGAATCTTCAAATGATTTTGTATATTTATTTGTTCCGCAAACGTTCCCGCCACCATCATTTGACGTAAAGAGGTATTTCAGCCATTTTGAAGTGAGGTTTTGAAGTTGTGAGCAATTAATATCTTACCTGTCGTAGACGGCTTTTTGAACTGCCTCAGTTTGGAGAAATAGTTCAATTCTGACCAGACTGATGAGCTAACAGCTAGTCTAAATGCAGCTAAAGTGGATTTCTGCAATCCTAAAATAATTGCAGTCTTTACAACTTTATGATCATTTCATGGACCTTTACACTGTTTTTAATTTTGCAATGCCTGGTTATTTGCAAGCACAAATATCAACTGTAAGCTGTAGCTTATCCAGCAGAAATCTCACAGTATTTCTGCTGAAATACTTTGGAATCGTAAACTGATGGTGCTGTAATGGTTTAAAAACCAGCATGAACCATTATGAAATTTTAAAGACTAGAGTTGTTTTAAAATTATAAAAAAAAAAAAAAAACACTTCGGAAGTATGTGGGCTCAGGCCTTATTGAAGATCTAATAATGGGCTAGTCCAAGAGATAATTTTGTCATTTTAAAACAACACTGGCCTTCATTTTTCATAGCTGCTCATATTTACACCCTTACACTGCCATTAATTTAGATTTTTTGTTATTTCAGCAACAATAATATGATATTCCTGTCAGAAGTGCCACCGCTAGCTGCTGCTGCACCTATAGAATTCCATTTAAATGTATTGTAGCCTTTGCATGAACCAATGCCAACTCTAAAATGACCAAAAATACTCATTTAAGAAGACCTCTAGAAGAAAAGGAAAACTAATATCTAACAGTCGCCTATATCAGTACAGTAGTGGTAACAGAGGCACCAGCCAACGTCAGAGGACCAGTTTCAACCAGAAAACATGCAGACGGTTGTATCACTGACAGGATGACCTCCACTTCAGAATACGATGAAGATGTCTTCAGACCTTATCGTGCATGACACCACAAAAATCTTTTAGCATATATTAGAGAGCACCGGAGTAGGATATTCCTCTAAACACAACTACTTTTTAATTTGATGTGTTTTTAAGGTCAATTTTTTCCATTAAAGTTTCCAGAACCAACCACCGTGGCAACAATTACAACATTAAAAGTGATAAAATGAAATGCATCAGTGAAGTTCTAACATAACAAAATGACCCGTTATCAGGCTCGCTTTGTTAGCTATAGCTGAACCTGATGACGATGCGGCGGATTGTTCCTTTAACGATTCTTTGTTGTTGTTTTTTTTTTTACATCAGGGCCAGGCGATGTCTCACACCGTCACGTCTCAGCACAGCTCCGCCAAAGTGGACGGGCTGCGGGCGGCCACGCCGTACGTGGTGCAGGTCAGAGCTCGCACGGTGGCCGGGTACGGACGCTACAGCAACCCCATGGACTTCAGCACCAGCCTGCACAGTACGGCCTGATCCTTACAGTCGCTTCTGCTGTAGTTTTCTTAATGATGGTGTAGGCTTTTACAGTTTTTATGACTGCCCTAATTAGTGACCATTATATAAGCAGCACAATGAGTCCTTTAATCTCTTTACCGTTATTTGTTCATTTGTGTGTGTGTGTGTGGTCCAGGTGACCCCCAGAAGTCGGTGCAGGACCAGCTGCCTCTCATCATCGGCTCGGCGTCCGCAGGTCTGGTGGTCGTCGTTGCCTTGGTGGTTATCGTTGTTGTCTGCCTTAAGTAAGTGTTTGATTTTTATCCCCCGACAACCTGAACTGCATGTTTCACCGTGTTAATTAGACTTTGAACAAAGAGGCTCATTAAAGTTTAAGATGATTTCAAAGGGTGGGTGCTTTGAGCCACTTTAGCTGCTTTAGCTCCAAAGAGGAAATCAGTAAGAGAGGGGAAAAAAACAGAGCTGGTCTTCTGAAGGCAAAAGGCTAATAATGCTTTTGTTTTTTTATGAAACTCTTCAAACTTAACCTTTAGATATATATTTACAACTGGTTAAATTTTGGAGTAAACCAAAATTTAAATGGCCGCCTTTGGTGTTTTAGCAGCTGACAGTCATCCACCAACACACACCCTGAGCATTAACTGATCACACAAGCACTATTGGACTCAGCTTTGTCTGTCTGTTAGCAGCATATCTCATGAACGGCTGGACAGATTTTAATAAAACTCCCAGATAATAGTCATGAGATAAACATCTACAAGCAGTTCACTTTATTTAAGATTTAAGATGACCGCCACAGCTAAGCAGCCTTAGCCAACACAAAAATAGCTATAACTTAGTCAAATTTACTGATACTGAGGTCAAGTTTGGTGTGGTAGTAGCCGAGAGTAATCCCCAGCACAGACGATCTTAGTAAAAAAACTCTGGCATTAAAAGGTGGTGGGTGATGGACATTTCTTTAAATACTGCCAGGCTTTTAGATAGTTTCTAATACAGGAGATTGTTGTTAGTTAGATTGACTGTATATCTGGGAAGGCCTGCTCTGATTATGTGGATGTGACTTTTCTCATGTGCTTCTTGTTTACAGGAAGCAGCGCAGCGGGTCGGAGCTGGAGTACACTGAGAAACTGCAGCAGTACAGTGAGTTTGTGTGTTCAGCTTGAACACTCACGCCAGCACAGTTAGCCAAACTGATTTTAGTCCATTTCCCAATCACCCGTTTGAGTTCAGCTTATAGTTTTCCGCTACATCAAAGGGAAGTTGATGACAGGAAGGAGCTGAGGAAAGAAAAAAAACATGCATCGAAGAAACGTTCGTAGAAAAGGGGAAACAAAGCAGGAGAAACTAACTTTCTTCTCACTATATATCCTTCAGGGTTCAGACATTACTTAATGTTAGAATTATTACGCAAACATAAGTATCAATATTAAATCTTTTTTGTTTTCCACACGGAGCGGTGACTGCACAAAAGTATCATCTTGATTACACATAGCAGTCTCCAGCCATGCTGTGAGGCTGTAATTAAGTGCAGAGCTGCTTTAAGTTAAACACTGATATCAGTTTGCAAACATTCGAACAATGTCTCTTACATATGGATCTGTTGTTGTTTACCAAAATTGCTGTTTTAATTGAACATCTTAGCATGCGAACATGGAACCACCCAGCTAATTTGGACTTTATTCTACATTAACTACACAGATTCTGTTTTTTAAATGACCTGTGGCAGTTCACACAGCAACTGTGGAGACTGTTCACTACAAGAATGCTAGCACGGCTGGAAAACCGATTCCAGTACCAGCATTAGAGATCTGCCGTTTCTCTCTTGTAGTTTCCCCTGGAGTCAAAGTTTACATCGACCCCTTCACCTACGAGGACCCCAACGACGCTGTTCACGAGTTCGCCAAAGAGATTGACATTTCTTGCGTGAAGATAGAAGAAGTCATCGGAGCAGGTAAACGCCACCTGGGTTTTTGTGCAAGACGAGAGACATTTGTACCCTCGTCTCACTTTTACGTAGCTGCGCGTCGAGAGACTAGGCTGTAAAACACCTCGTCACCGCTTTACGTAGTCGTTACTTTAGCACACATTGATGTTGTCCAAAATATCTGGAAGCAACAGCAGTGCTAGCACTCTAGCTGCGCTGCCGCAGTATTGTGGTGTACTTGTGGAGCTTTTACTGATATTTAGAATATCAGTGACGTCCACACTGCGCTCCTTTGGTACCGGTTGTGTTCTGTGTTCACCTGATGTGAACCACACTTTTAGTGTTTGTTGCTGTTGATACCGGTGCTGCTGCAATTCTTAGATCTATATGTTCCAATACACATTTCTAAAAATATGTTCAATTTTAATTAGTTATCTGAAGTTTTTTAAAAGTTTCCTGTTACTCTGTGATTGGTACTGCCTGTGTTCACTGCTAACAGCTGGTGAGCGAGTTGGAAGGATGTGGTCAGGATGTTGGTATCGATGGTTCTGCCCCACATCCCTGATGCACAAAAATACAACATGGTAGCACCAAGATAATTTACCTTTCGGCTTCAATTTTGGACATTGGAGATTATTGGGTTTAAAAAACAGAGACAAACTAAACAAATGGTGTTACGCAAACATGCAAAGGTTTAATATTATTTAATGTAGCATCCTTGTACGCCGCCATGTCGTTTTTGAAAAAAAGTTGTTTTATAAGCCTGAAAAACAATATAAAACGAGCCCTCGTTTGGCTAGCAGCTAGCCGAGCCTGGAGGAAGACCCTTGTCTTCATATTTTTTTGTCTGTGACTGATGTCATGGCTGATAAGGTACTAACTATTGAAAACTATTTGACCGAACATCAAGTTAAAAATGATCCAGCTATCCCTTAAAGAGCCATTTAGGTTCATTATTCCATGAGCCCCTTGGTCCGCTTCTTTAGCAAGTCCCCTCATACTGAGCATTATATCCAAGAAGTACCGATGTGACTCTTGCTCCTTCCCCTTTAGACTTTTTAGCCTCTTTTTGTCTTTTGTTTCTTTTGTCCTCTCCAGCAGCATGATGTGTCTTAACTTGACCTTCAGTGACAGTCTGATCGTGCTTGTTCAACCTTCATCCCTTCCCGTCTTTTTTCTCTTTCTTCTCCTCTCCTTGTAAACACATTCGTACTCAGACACCAGATGCAAAACCCTCAAGTATTTTGCCCGTCCTCTGTCTCCGTGCACTGCTCCCAGGTTCCACACTCGATCGATACCGGTCACTCCCTCTCTGCCCAACATCTTTGACCCCTGACCCTCCCACAGTTCTTCTCTTTTCTGAATCTGTCCCACGGTTAAAGCCGACCCTGAACTTTTTCAACTACGCTCCTTCACTCCCAAATCCGACCAGTAATGCTCCCTCTCCCTGCATTTTGCCCTTCCTCTTCTTCCCCTTGCTCACTTGACCTCCCCCTCCCCCCACATCACCCCACCCCCCACCACCCTTCCACCTTGTTCTCCCACTCCAGGTGAATTTGGCGAGGTGTGCCGCGGCCGTCTCAAGCAGCCCGGGCGCAGGGAGATGGTGGTGGCGATCAAGACGCTGAAGGCTGGCTACACAGAGCGCCAGAGGCGGGACTTCCTGGCAGAGGCCTCCATCATGGGCCAGTTCGACCACCCCAACGTTATACGGCTGGAGGGCGTCCTGACCCGAAGCTGCCCCGTTCTCATCATCACGGAGTTTATGGAAAATGGAGCGCTGGATTCCTTCCTCAGGGTGAGCCGCGGCACGACATGCAAATTGTTGCACCTCTGACAGGGAAGATTACTTCCTGCTGGTATCAAAGCCGAGAGGAACACACGCAGACAGTCAGCCGCAGTACCTTTGGGTTATCGGAATGTTTTACTCTGTGTAAAACGCCCCGAGGCGCTCGCTTGCTGAACGATAGAGATTAAATGTGCAATGGAACGCTTGGAGACAGGCGTGGCGTCTTTAGTTGACGTGACTGAGTGATGTTGACAGGCTTTCCATTGTACGAACTCCTGGCGGAAAACTTGTCACACGCAGACCTTTGGATAAGTTTGTATTACCGAGTTCTTGTACAATCACAGAATACATTACCCATCAGAGTTTTCTGTTCAGACTAAACCACCGACGCAAAGTGCTGAACAAAGGCGAGATGAGTAATGAGATGTCACAAAGTACATTTTCAGCTGTGTGGGGGCTATTACATGTCATTTACATTCAATAAAACATGTTTCCATGCGTGGCTGCACTGTGGAGCAGTCTACTTGCTGATGCTGTGAGACTAAATGAGGTTATTTCACACAAACTCCAACCCAGTGCTGTTTGGAATAATAGCTGGCTGCAGCTCCACTGAAGAGTGCTGACATTAGTTCACCCGTTCTAACTTCATACAGTTTCTGTGGGTTTGTTTTAGTAAAACTGAAGATTTTAGGACATGTCTCAACATTTTTGTCTTCTAATTGTATTGATGCAGTATCAGTATCTAGTTCTAGAGTTTTGTTAGAGCAAAGTGATTTAGTATACAAACTATGTTTACGTTTTTTATATTTGTTTTCATCTTTATAGACCAAATCTTTTTAAGCCTTTTTTGATAGATATGAAAAATGTAATAATAATTTAAAGCTCTTTAGGCTCTGGAAAACATAAAATTTTACGTCCATTGAGAAAAAAATACAAATTTCAGTAATTAATGATTTTATTCACAAAATAAAAAGTAGCATTATTTGAAAGAACGAACATCGCCTGCTGCCTTGCACACCAAAGTTTTAAACAAAGATCTGATGAAGCTCAGAGTATGTAATGAAGATTACTTTAAGCTTCTACCACATCAAATTTTAGCTTTGTAAAAATTGATTGAATTACAGCTATTTTTGTGTTAGTAGATTAGCTATAGAGGCCATCTTAACATTGGGTTGACTCCAAAGGTTCATCAGTTATACACTATTTTGCCAAAAGTATTTGCTCGTCTCTCTTCACTCAAATCTGAACTTGAGTCACATCTCATTCTTAATCCATGGGGTTTAATATGATTTTGACCCACCTTTTGCAGCTAGAACAGCTTCAACTCTTCTGGGAAGGCTTTCCACAGCTTTAGGAGTCTTTATGGGAGTTTTTGACCATTCTTCCAGAAACTCATCTGTGAGGTCAGACTCTGATGTTGGACAGAAGGCCTGGCTCACAGTCTCTGCTCTAATTCATCCCAAAGGTGTTCTGTCAGGTTGAGGTCAAGACTCTGTGCAGGTCAGTCAAGTTCTTCCACACCAAACTCCCTCATCCATGTCTTTATGGACCTTGCTTTGTGCACTGGTGTGCAGTCATGGTGGAACAGGAAGGGGCCATCCCCAAACTGTTCCTACAAAGTTGGGAGCCGGAATATGTCCAAAATGTCTTGGTATCCTGAAGCATTAGGAGTTCCTTTCACTGGAACTAAGTGGCTGAGCCCAGCTCCTGAAAAACAAGCCCACACCATAATACCCCCTCCACCAAACTTTACACTTGGCCCAATGCAGGCAGACAAGCATCGTTCTCCTGGCAACAGTCAAACCCAGACTTATTCATCACATTGTTAGACAGAGAAGCATGATTTGTCCCTCCAGAGATCTCATCTCCACTGCTGTAGAGTCCAGTGGCAGCGTGCTTTAAACCACTGCATCTGATGCTTTGCACTTGGTGATGTAAGGCTTGGATGCAGCTGCTCAGCCATGGAAACCCATTCCATGAAGCTCTCTACACACTGTTCTCGAGCTGATCTCCTGAAATTTGGAGGTCTGTAGCTGTTGACTCTACAGATCGTTGGGGACCTCTGATCTATGAGCCTCAGCATCCACTGAGCCTGTTCTGTGATTCAATGTGGTCTACCACTTCATGGCTGAATTGCTGTCATTCTCATTCACTTCCATTTTGTTATAACACCACTAACGGCTGACTGTGGAATGTTAAGTCGGGAGGAAATTTCACAACTGGACTTATTGCACAGGTAGCATCCTTTCACGGTACCACACTGGAATTAACTGAGCTCCTGAGAGCGACCCATTCTTTCACAAATGTTTGTAGAAGCAGTCTGCATGCCTAGGTGCTTGATTTTATACACCTGTGGCCACGGAAGTGATTGGAACGCCTGAATTCAATTATTTGAATGGGTGAGTGAATACTTTTGGCAAGATAGTGTAGATGAACATCTAATGATTACTTTCTGAGAGTTTCATTAAAATCTGTCCATTGGTTTGTTAGATATTTTGCTAACTGGCAGACAAACAAATACAAATACACACACACACACACACACACACACACAAGTAATTCCTTGGTAGTGGGCAATCAATATGTGTTATATTTTGTTCCAAAAAATAACGTCTCCAAACAAATCAGTTAGTATTTGTTTTCTGTCATTAACACTGTTTGTAAAAATGTAACTCTTTACTGATATTTACAAACTGTCAAATGTTGCTTTAAGAATGATTTAAGAAAGCAGGCTTAAAAATTAAAAGCTGAATTAATTCTCATCTTGAACTAGATTGAAATCAGTGGATAAATAAAAAGTGACTAAATGAGTCTATTCAGGCATTCAGAGCTGATTTTTGGCGGTTTCACTCTTCAGAGTTAGACCCCTGTCAGTCTAAATCAGAAGGCACACGAAAGCCAGATGATTAAATCTTTTTATATTTCTGTGGTTCACCTCAGAGCTCTGAGGGCTTTGACAAGTCTGAATGACTTCAAAACTGTCCAGAGGACAAATCTGAAAACCCTCTACACCAGGGCTGGGCAACCCTGGTCCTCGAGGGCCACCATCCTGCATGTTTTACTTGTTTTCCTGCTTCAACAGACCTGATTCAGAGGTTAAATCACCTCTTCATGTTCTGCAGAAGCCTGTTAATCACCCATTGATTCAGATCAGGTGTGTTGGAGCAGAGAAACAAGTAAAACATGCAGGAGAGTGGTCCTCGAGGACCAGGGTTACCCACCCCTGTTCTACACCATGAGGGGACAATATTAATCTGTACCTTACTGGTTGGGTTAGACCAACGTTTTGCATCTTTATAAGATAATTAGACAAGTAAAGCATTAAATAACCTTTATTAGTATTTGCCAGTTAGTTTGCCAGTTCAGTTTCTATCATAATTTTGTACCAAAAATACATCAAAATGTGCCTCTCAACTGGGAACATGACGTTATGACTTGGTAGCAGTAAACCAAACAACATAGACAAAAATTTACAAAGAAATTGGAAAAATTTTTATATACACTTCAATGGCATTTTGATGAAACAAGTGAGAAAACTTTGTCCTCTTCGGAGCTCCATAACTCAGGTGTCTTTCACGACGGACAAGTCCTTCTAAGTTTAAACAAAGTCCTTCTAAGTTTAAACAGGTCACAGAAGGTTGGACAGTTTAGGTTGTAGGATATTAGAAAATTTTACCACGGAACATTCTACTTGTAAGTTGTCGAAATGTTTGCAAACTCTTCCATTTTCCACAAAGTTTACATTTTAATCTTTCACCCAATGTGTCTCTCATAGCTATAGGATTCATGGTTTTCTCTCAAGAGTGCAAAGTGGGAACATCCAAACTCCCATTGACTTCCTTGGTATCTGAGTTCAGTAGAGTTGTTTTAACCCTCCTTAAGTCCTCAAAAGAGAGAGAGACAAAGAGAAGTAGAGAAACCCTTCTAACTACTTGTCAATTTAACCTGAAGGCCATGGGAGGGTTAAATTATCATATTGTCTACATAAAACACTAATTAACATGTGTGATGACCAGTTTTTCAATACAGCCTTTTTTTCTTACAGTAACTGTCTGAGGCTTACTTTCCAGTTTGCATTTCTGTCAGTTTTATTAAGAGTGCTGTCAGGGAGTGAGGGGCTCTGGTGTGTGGTTACCACGATACCTCTAATGAGCCTCTGGTAGCAGCTTTAACATTTCTCGGTTCTTTTTACACCTCTCCTACAGTTTACACATCAAAGCAGAGCATTTTCTATGCTTAGATTATTACAAAAGGAAGTCCTAAATTAGAATTAGGCTTCGGAGAAAAAAGTTGATGGATGTTTGAGTTTTGGGCAGTAGCTGCATTGACATCCTTCAAAGTGTTTTCAGAAACGTTCTAGTCCATTGTTGTCTGATAATCAGGTGCCTTTTGTCTTTCATAAAGAGGAAGTCAATCAATCTCGTCTCTCTTAGCTCACAAGTTTCAGCTTTTCCACGTGAAACAGTCTGTTAGTGTGTCACTCTGTGAAGAAAACTTAAAAATAATAAGCATATTTTATGATTTTCTATAACTAATGTTGGCTTCAAAACACTTCAGTTCGGCTTTAAACTCGGTTGTTAGCAGATTTCAGACAAAATATAATATTATATTGAACAAATATTTAGCTTGTTTGTCTACAGAGGAAAGAAACTTATAAAAGATTAAAAGCATGCCCGAAGAGTTGGTCTTTTATCTGCACATAGTCAGGTTATTTATTTTGACGGCCTTTTTTCATTGGAAAGCGCCTCATGTGGCTGATCGCTTATGCAGACAATTTGAGACGTGAATCATTGGTAATCGATTGGTCGACTGAATGTCTCCCCCTCCAAGATGAAACCATCTTTTAGAAACGACAGTTCTTACGGCTCCCCAGGCCTTTAAATAGGAATTAAATTCATTAGCTGCAGCCTGAAATTCTTTCATCCTTCTCACTCACTCCTCTCTGCCAGCTGTCACAAATAACAGGCAAGGGAAAAAAAAAACAAAAGGAAAAAATTGTAAAAACTGCCTGGTCCGTGCTCTCCTCACCGCCTCCCTCCAGTGTCACACTGCTTGTGACTCAGAGGAACTCAGAGTTCTACTCTAATGAGGAAACTGCTGCGTTAACTCACGCACACACAGTCACACACTCCCTGAACGCATCACACACACGAAAAACAGGAGCTTCGGGTCCCTGGAGACATACACACGGCCCGTGCACATGTAGCTTTATGAAGATCCAAAAATACCCCCCCCC
>NC_051449.1:21253174-21314357 GCF_001649575.2 Kryptolebias marmoratus
CCCCCCCTTGTCTGTTTAACGGCGGCGTGGCTTTGAAGGCCTGCAGTGAATCAGCTGTTTATATCCATCCATCCATCCCGGCTTGTTTAGCTGTCAGACTTCACTGGAGTGTGCAGACTACAAAGCAGGATGTTTAAGGGTTTATTTTATTTTATTTTTTATTTTTTTACAGTCACCTCGTGGGTTTTGTTCTTTCTCACCGTGCACTCAAAGAAGCTATAATTAAGTTAAAATAATGCAGTTTCTTTTTTTCCTTTCGTCCAGATTCTCTTCGGGTGAAATATTCAGGTCGCGAGCTAAACCCTGGTTCGGTCCCGCGGGAATCTCTTACCCGATTTTTAATTGTTTATTGACGTTCCGTTGATTGGTTCCAGCTCTCGCACGTCAGGGGTCGCGAGGCTCCACAGGTCGGAGGGCTGATTTATTATAATCTCCAGTCTGTGACACGCTCCTCTAACGTGGAGAATTGGAAAATGAACCCTGAAAGCCTTGGTCGAGGAGTGGTTTCATGCTTCTCAGACGCTAACAAAAGAGGACCAAATATCAGCAAATTAAACGCATAGCATTCCTTTAAGGAATGCATATCACCCGCCGTCTTTTATGCCAGAGTTTTAGACCAAGATCAAATTATGATGAGAAGGGGCAGAGTTGTAGCTGTTCGGGTCAAACCTTGGAAATCAGATTACGTGCAATCTCATTCGATATTGTGTCTGCGCTCAGACTGTATGTTAAAGATTACTTTCAGCTACTAAGCTCAGTATCAGTCAATTCGACTCACTGTTGGCTGTGTTTGAGCAGCTGTGACAGCCACCTTGAATCAGGTTGAGTGGAAAAGTTAAATCGGTCGTAGCTGCACCTCCAATGATTACTTTCTGAGAGTTTTAATCAAATCCATCCAGGGGTTTGCAAGATATTTTGCTAACGGACAAACAGGGTTGACACAAACAGTTAATACCAAAGTTTTAAGCAAAGATTTAGTGCAATGTGTAAGGTCTCAGATGATGTGTTGTGATGTAGTTTCAGCTTCTACCACATCGACTTTTAGCTCAATATCTGTACAACTAACCAAGTTAAAGTCATTTTTGTTTTATAAGATCAGTTGGCTGCGACGGCCATCTTGAGAAAATTAATCAGTTTTAGATGTCACTTAGTGATTACTTTCTGAAAGTTGTAATAATTTCTATCCAGTGTTTCGTGAGAGATTTTGCTAACAGGAAGACAAAGTTGACTCTATTAGTTTGAGGTAAAGTTTTAAAAACAGCTCTCATGCGATCAGTTAGCTCTCAAGATGTAAGTTGGAGATGACTCTCAGCTGCTAACACACAAAAGTTTATCCCAGTATTTGTAAAATCCACAGCGTTATAGCCATTTGTTGGGTGTCCTTACCTGTGGTAGCCATCTTAATTGAATTGACTGCAACAGTTCATCACTTGTTGATGCGCATGTAGTGATTACTTTCAAATCTGTCCAGCGGTTCATGAGACATTTTGCTAACAGACAGACCTGCAAACACATCCATGGGCAAAACCAATGTAACAGCACCTTTTGTGAAAGGGATAACAAAGAATTTCTAAATCCAGAACAAAATAAATAAATAAATCCATTGTCATTTTACTCTAATGTTTGTGAAGAATAAATGCAAACACCTTTTTATTAAAAAAAAAAAAAAAAACACACATTAGTAATAGCCTGTACCTGCGACTGGATTATCTGTGTCAGAAAACAAGAATTCAGTGTTCGAGTTTGCTGGTAGTTTTTTGTGTGAAGTCAGACTGGAACATTAAAAGCTGTAGCACAACAGTCCAAAGTATAATTAATCTACTAATTGGACAGCATGTGTGAAAAGGTCAGCTGTCAGTGAGTGTCAGGAGCAGCTGGGAAGCATTTTGACAGATGTCATGTTTATGTGGCCTCACTGACTGATTACCCCTCCACACACACACACTTCACCCCCTCCTCTTATCTCCTATGCTCCATATCATCTGTTTCTCCTTAACTAAGCCTTTTCCTTTGCTCTCCCCCCCTCACTGACTCGTGCTTTCCCTCTGAATCCTCCTGCAGCTGAACGACGGGCGCTTCACCATGACTCAGCTGGTCGGGATGCTGCGCGGCATCGCTGCGGGGATGAAGTACCTGTCAGACATGAACTATGTGCACCGAGACCTCGCTGCCAGAAATATCCTGGTCAACAGCAACTTGGTCTGCAAGGTCTCCGACTTTGGCCTCTCGCGCTTCCTGGACGACACTTCTGCTGACCCCACTTACACAAGTTCCCTGGTCAGTGAAATGAGTGTGTGTACGCTTATGCGTGTGTGTGTGTGCGTGCGCGTGTGCACTATAGTATAGTTTTGATAGGTTATAGGAAAAAACGTCGAGTCGCCTTTAAAACAAATACCAGCACAAGCCTGAGCATGCAGTTAAGATGAGGCAAAACCTTCAGGCCTCCTTCACACCTAATGACAACCAACAGTACTCTCTTCATGATCTATTAGGCTCCTTTAGTGTGAAAGCAATCATCGCGCGGCTCAAGACTGTGGGAAACAGGGGAGCAGAGGGTGCTGCAGCACCGCTGATCATCTCCAAACAGAGCGTTAAATAAATAATGAACAAATGAATAAAACGGGTTTCACTTTTGATGCATATCTTTAAATTCTAATCATGTTTTGATATTATTAAGTTTGCAAATCTGCTACATTAACCACCTCTGTTGTCATCTGTCTGTGTGCAAATATTTACAACCACCGAAATGCAAAAAAAAGACATCCAACGTCCATATTCAGATAGGAGAACATGGAAAGCCAGTGTGTATTCGACTGCATATATTTGGCACCATGATTCTTCATATGGGTGTTTGGGGTCACCCAACCCCTTCACACATGTTTACAGAACCACCCGACTGAATAACAGTCCCACATTTCTGATTCTGCTACACTCTCAGTCGTCATAGTTTTTTCCTGCTATTCCCTGAGACGTTCTCCTGCACTCTTTCCCTCACGCTCCGTAAGGCAGCAGCAATTTTCCCCCCGATATTACTACATGTGCCCATGATTGCAGTACTCCCTGGTGTGACTCCGACCACAGGATGCAGCGACGCACTACCTTCTACCAACACGGGTCTCATGTCTGTGCTTGGCTGTTTCCATGATTTCATCTCAATCTGTGGGATTTTCCTTTATACTGTATATATGGGGGCTTTCTGGGCCTCCAGCGTCAGTGAAAGGGACGCAGGTGAAGGGGTTTTCGACCACATCCACTCTTCTTCCTTCTTCATCCATCAGGCCTGACCCTGATCCAGAGGAAAACAAGTGTTTCTCGCTTTGCATCCAAAAGGCAATTAAAGAACGGCTGAGCGTGGCACTGTATTTATTGGCGTGCGGAGAGGATGGATCGGTCAGTGCAGTTGTGCGGCGAGAGCGTGATATGAATCTGTTTGTTGGAGGGCTAGCGACAGAGGGACACTCTCTGCAGAGCAGCCGCACCGCCAAGCCTCTGAGCAGAGAACTGACAGCAATCAGGGAATGCACAACAAAAGAAAAACTAACTGGCAGAAGCAGGAGTTGGTGTTTGTGAGGAAGCTGTAAGAAATCAGCTGAGTGGACTGGGGATGATTGGATGAAAGCGAGATTCGGTGATGAATCATCAATCTGCTTTGGATAAAGAGATGAGGCTGGGGCTGTAGTTTGGTGCAGGTCCTATATAACTAGATGAATGTGAAAAAAAGCAGCACATTTCTGCAGTCGCTGACAATGTGAAGCTGGATGTCAAGGAAAGGAGCAGGAGGGATGGCAGCTATTACCACGACAAGAAATACAAAGCTGGATTTTACACGTTTCTTATTGGAAAGTAGGTTTGGTGGTGATGAAAGGTACATTTTCCTACTGAGCAAAAGCTGATCAATTTCTTTAAGGTAGCATCTCATTGAACAACTAGCTGGTTAACAACATTCAGGAGGGAGTTGCCAAAATGTCTCGAAACGTTGATTACAGTTTGCAGCCTGTGCGCACAAATATAGACCATGGCTTTCAAAAACCCGGTCACTCAAAACGAGGCTGCAATGGTTACTCAGATTTCAGTGAAGAGTGGAAGAAATTCTCCTTTTTATCCACAGTTTGGAGTCACCAACAAGTCTCCAACAGTCGCAGCTCGGTGAGACGCCACCTTTAGGAAAGAACACGTTAATGCTTACAGTCCAGATGTAAATCTGACAGTGTTTGACTCCAGCCTGCAAAACTCATCTGCCACTTGGCATTTACTAAATTTGGGATTCAATTTATTACCAGTATTGTTGTTTGTTTGTTGGGTCCTTGCATCAATGAATGGTTGGTTTAAAAAAAACAGAGGAGGTGTAAAAAAATGTTACCATTGGGATTCTTTTGGTTTATGACTCAAAATTGTTTTCCCTTCATGCGTTCGGAAAAAGCCTGAAGATTACAGCAATTTTATTCAATTGTTTTGGGGTTTAATTTTACTAAACTAAAATGTCCTGCTGTTAAATCAAATTATATTGTATTATACCTGTGATTTTTATTTTTATTTTTTCAGCAGCTTGGAACAGCTGCATGAACATCCCCCGAGATTGGAGAATATTTATGCAACTACGTGTTGTTTGTTGATTATAGTGCATACTAGGGTATTGATTCTATCCCCATCTGTGTATGTGTGTGTGTGTGTGTGTGTGAGCAGGGAGGGAAGATTCCCATTCGATGGACAGCACCGGAGGCCATCGCCTTCCGGAAGTTCACCTCTGCCAGCGACGTGTGGAGTTACGGCATCGTTATGTGGGAGGTGGTGTCCTACGGAGAGAGGCCTTACTGGGACATGAGCAACCAGGACGTGAGTTAGCTCTGCCTTCTCGTCAGTATCTGTAAACGGAATCCATGTGGATGAGGTTCTACGCCTTAAGTTTAGGGAGCAGCTGGGAGTCCCCCAGAGCGGCTGTGGCTTTGATTTCTCATGCGACATGTTGGACCCGGGTCTGTTCTGTCGTCTTTATCTCCTCGCTGCAGATGTCGGTGCAGCTGTTCTACTTTTCACCACCTTATTTACAGCTCACCCCCCTCCCCTCCAAATCCATACCGTAAAGCCTCCCTCCTCGCTCTCACAAAGGCACTCTCAGGAAGGGCTTTTTTATGGGCCTTGTTACCTGTCGGCTATCTGCGCCACACAGACACTATAGCTACAGCTCTGAGCTTTGTCGGAAAGAAAACAGAAATCTCCGGGTTCCTCATCGCTGAGCAGAGTGCTGGAGCGGTGTGTACTGTACTCCTCCACTCTATTCTCTAAAGAATATCCGCTCTGTGTTGGGCTTCAAAAGAAGACTTGTAAGGCTGATAGCAATAAAGCAAAAGAGGAACCAAAATGAAAAATGGCATTAATGTATGTATAACTTTCACAACAAAACCCACATGCAGTAATAAAAGGATCAAAGTAGAGGCTCTCTATTGTTCCCAAAAGCCTTTGTGGCACAGTCGTTGCTCAATAAGCAACAGAGTCAACAAATATGAGATATAAACAGAGGTACTCGCAGGCTGGAGGCACGACACAAAATCAAAGGACAAGCAGCGGGAGAAGAGGAGTGCAGCAGAAATGAATTATTGTTCCCAAATGCCAATTTTTTCATTATTGAGGGGAGTTAAACCCATACAGAGCTTATGGAGGCAAATGCTGTTGCCAGGCAAAACCAAATCAATGAGCCATCGTTGTTCTTCCTTTGGCTTATTGTTTCTCCTGCCAGTCAAGTGACAAATTTGATGGTATGTTTCTTAGAGTTTGGTGTAGATGTTGAAAAGAAGAATGGAATATTTGACAGCATGAGCCGAGCAGCTGTCAAACGCAGGACATAATACAGCAACTGGTGATTATTCTTCTGCGACGCCAACAAACGCTAAACGGAACGGTCTCGATACGTGTTACTCGCAGCCAAATGGTAGTGAATGCTGACATGTGCTTTGTTGTTTCGCGTGCGAAAAGGTTGCTTTTGAGACTTGTTTACAATAAAAAGTAAAGGAAACTGGTAATAAAACCCTCTCGTTACCTGATGCCAGTCGCTGCCCAAAGGGAGGGACGTATGAGCAGATTGGGGTTTGAGAGTCTGAGAGTCATTTTCAACACATAGTTTGAGCGCTCTCAAATCGCACAAGACATCATATGACATTGTGCATAATGGTTTTTTTCGAGGTTTGATCAAAACGCCAATAACACCATCATTTCTCAGAAAAAAACTCTTGCATGCAGGTTGGTTAGTGGGGGTGCAAACTTATGGCTTTGCTCCTCCCCCTTGTAAACTTAAAACTTGTCATTACTTCAGCAATACGAAAATCATGTTAGTGATGGAAATAATTATAGTAGAGCGAGTAAAGACAGCAGCAGAGGGAGGAAATGTGGTCAGTTTGTCCTCCAACAGTCTGAGCCTATAGCAGCAGAACTAAGGGATAGTTCAGGAAACCCAAACCAACCTTAAGTATAGGATTTATCAAAAAGAAAAGTCTTAAGTCTAATCCTAAAAGTAGACAGGGTGTCAGCCTCACAGGCAGAAACTGAAAGTTGGCTCCACAAGAGAGGAGCCTGAGAACTGAAAGTTCTGCCTCTTGTTCTACTTTTAGAAACTCTAGGAACCACAAGTAAACCTGCAGTCTGAGAGTGAAGTGCTCTGTTAGGAAAAAATGGAACAATAAGATCTTGAACATAAGATGGAGCTTGAAGAATACTCTGTTGTGATATTTAACAGGTTTTCAGACCCCTCTAGCGACAATTAAAAAAAAAAAAGCAACTAGCGACAAATCTAGCGACTTTCTCTTGTGTTTTTGGAGACTTTTGGAGACATGAAAGCAAGTGTGGTTCTTTCCAAGGAGCAGCGGGTGCTGCTGTCAGCCCCTCCCCCGCCCCACAGCGCTCTTCAGTCCTCCTGCAGCATCCCGCCAGCTGCAGGCAGAGCAGGAGATGTTCACTCCACCGCATCCAGGCCGTAAATGAGTCACACATCCGCCCAAGTCACCGCTCGATTCACGGCGGGATGTAAATGCAAAATGCTCTCTGTCTGAAATAAATTACTGCACTTAAACAACTTTGGGTGTCTCTTTTGGGTCACCTTTGTCGGTCTTAAGCTTGGATAAAGGAGGAAGGTTGGGATTGTGACATTAAATAAGACATGTTCCATTGTAGTTCTAAACACGTTTAAGTTTTTGTCCCTATCACAGCATTATTCTTCACCTGTCATCTATGCAAATTAGATGATGATGTCATCTTGCAGCTTTTAGGACTAGCTCACTAGTCTTAGCTGTGGAGATGAGAAACAAAGATAAAGTTGTTTTTGGAGTGTTAAACCTGTACCACATCTGTTTTTGGTTGTGAATCAGGCATAACTGAGTAAAACATTTTGACATCACGCTATGAAGGAGTGCACAATATTTTCAATTTCATAAAAACAGTAATGCAACTTTCTTTCTGGTGGTCTGATATTAGCATCTGCTCGCAGCACATGTTTGTGAGACCCTAGTTCATATGTGGGTCTGAATAATGCCTAAGCTAAAATCAACCTAAATTTGTACTAAAAGGGAAAGTTTTGTAAATGTCAACATCTGATTTTAGATCTGCTTTTAGTAACATTTGGTTAAAGGAAAAACATGTAAGCTGTAATTTTGCAGTTTGTACTTCGGACTTCTATCTAAAAAGCTCTCTGCCTATTGCACACTATACAGCCACCTCTCATTATTGACACTATTATGTTAAAAGACTGTGTACAATGTGTCTTTAGCATAGATGTAATTAGTCCCCCAT
Organism: Kryptolebias marmoratus; assembly: GCF_001649575.2. Lineage (NCBI taxonomy): Eukaryota > Metazoa > Chordata > Actinopteri > Cyprinodontiformes > Rivulidae > Kryptolebias > Kryptolebias marmoratus. The sequence goes on from NC_051449.1 coordinate 21,260,951, forward strand.
TTTACAACACAATCAGGCGCCCATGGTCATGTCTGAAATACAGTATTTATGCCATATATATATATATATATATATATATATATATATATACACAGACTGAAATGAAACCTTGTCAATGCATTCAAAATTTTATGAATAACATAATTACACATTTTTAAAATTTCTATGCAAACAACTCTGAAAAGGAAATAATCTGGGTCAAGAGTTCTTTCAGTATGATATGATACTAATAATGAAATCACTCAACATCTGGTGTATGTCATCAACACACGGAGAAAAAATAACCGCATCCAAGTTTTATATACAGTCTTGTGTATGCACAGCTCGCGTTGGGAAGCTACTGAGCATATATGACTGCCTTTAGGCAGAAACTCAACACCTGATAGCGACACAAACAATTGACCCAACATGCTAGCATGCAAATATGTTAACCCTCTCAGGCTCAAATTAAGTTTTAGTAACAGGAAAAATCAGATATTTGGGGAAATTATCATCTGAGTAAAATAAGGCTCATAAAATATGAATGTGGAGTAATTAGGTATATGCAATTCGCTGTTGCAGATCTGCAACGTCTGCCTTGAGAGGGTTAAACTAGTCCTGGCACAAAAAATCAGTTCTACACGACACAATCTGTTACGATGCAGTGGGAACATTAAAAAATATACAATATCTTCCAATTTTATTTTAACATTTTGTATATCTTTGTACCAAGTGAAAGTAGCCAGTTTAATCAACATCAACCTGTGCGGGACAGCCAAAAGTCCTGCATTTGGCCCTCACACGCCACACTTTGTATTTCTCATGCAAAAAAAAAAAAATGCACACGGCTTTTTTGTCACTTTAACGCTGTATATTTAGCGAGTTTTCAGATCCCTCTAACATTTTTTATAGCGACTAGCGTCAAATGTAGTGACTTCGGCGGCTAAATGTGAGAAAGCACTCATTCTGCAGCGTACCGTAAGCCCCGCCCACTTCCCCAAGCACTAACAGCTGTCAATCTCCCAGCAGAGAGGAGGCCCGCTCCACTCTGTGTCCACAGTGGCGCTAAAAGCTCCCGCGCACACCCCCTTGAACACGTGCATTCACGCTATGTTGTCCCACATTGACATTCCCAAATGTTGGCACGTATGCTTTTAGCTGTTAGCTTGACGGCATTATCACATAGATCAAACTGCATCGGGTAGCCGTTAGCATTGGTATACTTCCTTAGTCGTGTGCAAACAGATTGAACTGATTATCTGTCCCTCAGGTGATGACGGCGGTGGAGCAGGACTACCGTCTGCCCCCTCCGATGGACTGTCCCATGGTGCTGCACCAGCTGATGCTGGAGTGTTGGATGAAGGAGAGAAACCTGAGGCCCAAGTTCTCTCGCATCGTCAGCACCCTGGACAAGCTGCTCCGCAACGCCGCCAGCCTCAAGGTGGTGACCAGCACCTACTCAGGGTGAGTCCGTGTCCACAACAAGTCTCAGCGCCCGAGTTTGATCGGAACGAGCAAGTCGATGTCTCGCATAGTGCTGCCAAACGACCCGAAGGCAGCAGAGCGAGTTTACAACAACAACAACAACAAAGAGACAAGGACACGTTTTTGTTATTTTTACTTAAAAGATATGGGCAAATCAGCTGCAAGATTTGGCAACTTGCTGCCTTTACTTTGCAACGATGAAGAAGTCAATCCTCCACGGTTTTCAGATGCTCAGTGGGTTGCAAAAGTATTCACCCCTCATTGGTATTCTTTTTTTGTTGCCTTACCTTTTGGAATTTAATTGGATTTTCAATTTGATTACAAGTAAAATCATCCAAATGAATGGAGTTAGGTGGAAAAAACATTTTAACTAATTCTAAGAAATATAAAACTGAAAAGTGGCGTGTGCATATGTATTGACCCCCTTTGTTTTGAAGCCTCAACCATCACCTTCAGAAGCCACATAGTTTGATAAATAAGATCTACCCGTGGGTGATCTAAGTGTCAGATGGTCTCAGTGTATAAACACCTGCCCTGACAGACCTCAGAGTCAACACCAGTCTAACACTTCTAAATAGTAAGGACTACCACCAACCAAGGAACTCTTCAGGTCAGAGACAAAGTTGTAGAGAAGTAGAGATCACAATTGGAAAGCAATAAAACAGAGAGATTACTAAGGGAGTGAATACTTTTGCAATTCAGTGTACCAATTTTGTTTTCCAGCTTGTTCAGCATCATCCTGCAACAACTGGCCATTCTGATGACTGAATGTATTGTGTCTAACTTTGCACCATCTGTAGCCGAACTCGATCAAAGCCCAGGCTTTTTTTTTTATTTTTAATCTTTTCCTAAAATTGTCTGAAGGTTTTTTTTCATTGTAACCACAGAAACTGTGGAAACACACACCCAGAGAAAATAATACCGGTGATGATTTTTTTTTTTTCTTCACCTTGTGTTACATTGTCCTCGGCCCTGTGTACGATGGCCGCAAAGAGCAGGGGGGGGAGATTGGTGCGGGGACAGGCAGCACTCTGCCTCCGGGCTGCTGGAATAAGATGTCACAGGGAAAAAATATGTCTGGCCTGAAGAGAAGCACGACAATGTTCATGCTTGTTGAGTTTGCTTTGTTTTATGCTTTCGGTAGAATGGTGAGTTTGGGCTTTTTGCTGCCAAACAGATGTCTGCCTCCGTGTCCCTGACTCTTCCATGTGGAAGTGGAAAGCTGTCCTCTCTGTTTTTCAGCTTTGCTTTTGAGAGCGCTGACTCTGAACGCTTACTGATGTGTTTGTTGTGATTTTTGTTAGCCTAGCATCCAGTTAGCATGATTACTGCAGGTTTAGGTGTTAGATCCTCAGCTACTTAGGGATGTGTGATGAATCAAGTACAAATCCTCAACATTTTGTCTCTGACTCTGGCTGTACTCTCCTGATTCCCCACTTAAAGGGATATTTCGGACATTTGGAAATGGAATTCTTTGGAATGGTTATGAACAATAAAATTTCTTACCTGTTGTACAGACATGGCTTTTTTTAACAACCCTAGTTTGGAGAAACAGGGTTTAATTCTGACAGGACCGACAAGCTAACGAATAGTCTGAACTACCAACATATATAATAACTAAACACAAGGCCAGAAGCCAGAATTTAGCAGTAGCCTGGTTGCAGAATAATTTTTAAGTCCCACTCCCCCATGTAAACAAATGAGACATTTTCTTGATTAAAAATAAAAATAGGCATCAGATTATTTCAAATGTTGATTTTTACTGATTCACATAGCTTTTGCTTTGCATATGTTCAAATATCCAGCCATTTTCTTTGCCAGATTTTCTGTTCAGGATAGTGTGGAGCTGGTCCTTACGTCCATTAGTCATTGGCCGAGGGATAAGATACACTGCCGTGTTGCAAAATTGACATCAGTATTAAAGCTGGCACAAATTTTCGATGAAATTTTGGAGATTAGAGCTGTTCTAATACAGCAGCAATCCGCTTTAGTTTTATGTGAATTTCAGACTAGCTGTTAGCTTGTCAGTCCTGTTGGACTCAAACTCTGTTTCTCCAAACTGAGATTGTCTACAACAGGTAAGACATAAATTGTGATTAACCTCTCCACAGAACCCCTGTTAAAATGTCCATCATATCCCTTTTATGGCAGCATCCAGCCGTCTAGTATGCAGGTGTGGAGCTTGCTCCTTGGCTCCCAGTTTCACTCTAACACGGAGGCCCTGAGGGTGATTCCTATGCCAGGATTTGGGCTCAGTGAGGCTAATTGTGTGTGGAAATGTAATGGCTGACCTCGCTTTAATTCCCCCTACACTTGACTGGATGCTGGAATGTAGGTGATAGGACAGACAGCAGCCAGAGCTGCTGATGTGGAAAAGCAGGAGGTGATGAAGTGTGAGTAATAAGGGAGATTGAGGAGAAGCTAAAAGAGAGGAATGTGTTTAATTAGGTTGCTAATGAGCTTTTTAATGCATCAGGGGAGGGCAAGCCCAGTGCTGTGATAGGCGAATGGGTAAGGAATGTGTGTGTTTGTGTTATGCTCTGCGTGCGCGCGCGTGTGTGTATCTGCATGTTCTGTTGGTGTTGTGCACCGATGACATGCCAATGATTAATTTATGGCCTGATCTGTATGCAGCGGCGGCAAGTGATAGATGGAGAGGGAGCGGGAGGAGGAAGGAGGGGGGCATCGTGTTGTCAGAGCATGATTTAGAGAGCGTCTCCCGCGTTTCGTGTGCGCGTCCGGGGCTGCGAACGCTCGCTGCTGCTCACTTGCTATTGGCTGCTGCGTGATGCTGGGGCAGATAAGGGATGGAGAGAGGGGATATGAGAAGCAGCACTATCTGTGGAGTATCTTCAGCCTCAGGGGCGTTAAAAACAAGGACACTGGCCGAGGAACAAAGGACACTCGGACGCTGCAGCCCTTTTTTTATTTTTTTTAAGATAGCTGAGAAATATGTTGAACTTTTATTAAAACTGGAAGCATGATGATTAGATTTGGCCGGGTGTTTGAGTTGTTTACAGCAGATGAAGCTCTAGAGCAGCAGTTTTGAAACGTATTCCCATGATGTTCTATTTCTTATCATCTATAATCATAATAAATCTGCAGAAATGAGACACAGTGACACTGAGATGGATTAAAACCTTTAGTCAACAGAAAGCACTCAGTGGGGTAACAGTGACTCGGAGCGTTTTGTTGAAAGTGCTGTGAACTTGCCGCTGACCCATGTTGGCGTTGTGTTTGGCAGAGACCTGCTGCGGCTGGGAGGAACGCTGCCGGGACACAACAGGAAGAGCCCAGATAACAGCCAGGAAATCATCCGGCAACAGATGAGCCAAACTCTCCCCATCAGAGTGTGAACTGCTGCAAATTGAAGGAAACAAAACGAAAAGAAAAGAAATTACAGCTACCTAAACTCTGATCCAGAGAGCCCAATGTAAATTTAATTAAAAAAAAAAAAAAGAAGAAGAGGAAACTAAAAGATGGAGGCCCCGGCTCTATAAAAGTGGACCCTTTTGGAGATTTCTTTCCCACTGGAGACTTAACGTCTGTATAAAGAGAACTTGCCATTGCAGTGTGTGTTCATTACTTGACACTTGTGGATTTGTGACTGTTGACATGAAGCCAAACTTCTTCTTGCTCCCTCTCAGGTTGTGTTTTGCATGCCTGCATGTGTTTTCTTCTGGTTGGGAATCCGTCCTTCCTCCTCTCCACCCTCGCACGACCAAGGCGAGCGTCGCAGAGACGATTCGGCGTCCGGACGAGGCGACAGTGCCAAGACGAAATAACTTTGACGCAGCTTTGACCTCTGTATATCTTCGATCCGGTGGAGCTTTTTTTTTTTGGTTTTCTTTTGTTTTGTTTTGTTTTTCTTTGAATCCCAACCAAATATATTCTTTAACTATTTTGAAGTTTCAAAAAAAAAAAAAAGGAAAAAGAACTTTTCATCCGCTTCCTCCTAAAAGCTGTCTTCCACTTGTACCGGGAGATATGTGTGTCACAAACCTGTACAAAGCATCCGAGTCTTCACTCCGTCTCCCTGTCAGAGGGGACATACAGCTGACACTGTGCGGGACACGTCATGTGCATGCCAAAGTGGAAACTCCTTCATACGAAAAGTACTAACAAGTTCCACAATAACTGTTGCTTCGATGGCATCTTACTGTACGGGCTTTAACGTCCACGTTTTCCTATTCTACTTTGATTCATACTCGCATTGTTTCCAATGTTAAGTTATTTTCTGTGAGGGTTTTCTTTTTTGTGTCTTTCTTTTTTTTTTCTTACTGAAGCTTAACTTTTTTATTACAATGCTTGTTTTTTTTTCACATTGTAAAGAAACCAGACAGACAGGAATGAGTGAATTAAAGAAATGTAAGACTCAGACAGGCGAATTACCTTTAAAACCACTGAGCGGACTGTGTCGGGATCCCTGTCAGGCCTTTATTCAGGAATAAAGGGCGCCACTGGCAGTGCCACGTCGTGCATTTTACTCTGAAAATCTCACCTCAGCAGGAACTCTAAAGGGAAACCTTTGGTCATATTGAAGCACGTTTCTGCGTAAAAATGATAAACACATAATATCTTACCTGTTGTAGACGGCTCTTTGAACAACCCCAGTGTGGAAACAGAGTCTTGCCTGCCACGAGGGAGTCTCGAAAACGTCTCAAACTGTTTGCAGGGGTTCTCAAAGTCTTTGTAGGAGTCACGGTTGTGTCGATTTAGTTTTGAACAAGCTCCAAAAAAATAGCAAGACAGAATTTTTCTTCTCAAAATAGTAGCAAAGTTGTTGGGGGGGCATCTCAGAATCGTCTTGGTTTAGTTTCTGTCGTTCTAGAGCTGGGTTAACAAAGACTAAACGCTTTCAAAATAATCAAACCAGCTCAAATTTTTTATTGGTACAAAATATTCGATGCATGTGGGGAGTGTGGCGCACACACAGCGGTCCAGAAAGACCCTTTGTTTGTAATTTAATAAGAAAAACCAAGAGGATGCAGGGATGATCAATAAAGCTCAAAAGATCACTTATTGATTTAGAAATGTCATCGTGAACGTGACTCCTCCCAGGTACAGCGAAATGGTTTCTCTGTAAGACCTGGAGCTCACTGTGAGAAAAAAAAAAACATGTTCCTCTTTCTGTCAGCTTGGTGCCTGCTGTGTTTGTGGTCAAATTTAAACAGCCGTCTTCTGCTGTGTTCTGATGGGCGTGTTTGTGGCAGCATGTAGTTGGAGCTGTTAGCTTTGTGAATACGATGCAGGGACTGAGCAGTTAGCTGGTGTGAAACATGAAGCAGGTAACACTCAGTGCTTGTAGATGTCTTAATCCCGCCAGTCTGTTCGGCCAGGCCACAGCTCCCAGATTTCTCACTTGTCACTTATAACTGCAGCAGTATAGTTCAGAGACGTTCACAAGAACTGTGCAGAATGTCGTAAGTACAAATTTAGAGACAACAACTGGAAATTTGCTCATTTTTTTGAAGTTTTCTCGCAATCTCGAGTCTCCAACAGTCCCAGCTCAGTGAGATAGTGGCTTTAAAGTCTGACAGAACTGAGAAGCTAACAGCTGGTACGTGCATGGCTCTGACCAAAGTGGGTTCCTGCCATCCTAAACCAAACCCAATATCCAAAATGTCACTGCGGTTCATCCATTCATCCATTTTCTTTACCCGGTTTTTCCTTTGTGGGTTGGGGACAGTGGTTCATATGAGCACTAATATTTCACCCTTTGCAATGCTGTCAAGTTGAAATTACACAGGTAATTTAGCAGAAATATTAAGGAATGTGACCCTGTGGAAGCTTGCTACTGTTGGTGCTATTTACGCTTGTAAATAACCACCGAATTCAGTGTGAAAAATGGTTTGTATTACCATCAGCTCATCAGTCCTGTCAATCCTAAACCCTGTTTCTCCAAACTGAGGTCATTCAAAGAGCTATTCACAGCAGGTAAGACATTAATTATTAATAACATTTACAAAGAAAACCACTTCAATTTGTCCACATGTTGGTTGCATAAAGCTACAAATGTCCCACAAAAAGAGAAATAGAACAAATCACTCATTGTTTCATTCTTCCTAATCAGTGTTTTCTTCAGACCAGTTCCTATTTAAAACAACTGCCTGTAAATAACACTGTATTTATATTAGACCAATCCACTGAGCATTTTCAGCTATCCGACCTGGCTTTGGCCTCTCCACGACCCACATTTATATGCTTGTTTGTTTACTGTTGCGGATCAAACAGATGGGGAACTTGCAGTCAAATGATCGTTACATATCTGCAGTTATACAGTATGTGAAAGAAGAAAACGTGTCTGTTAGGGCAGACCTCTTTTTCTGTGCATTTAAAGGTGTATTAGATTGTAAAAAATGTGCGAAAACTAGAACAAAAATAAGCATTTCTCTTTCAGTATTTTTACGATAATCATATGCAAATAAATTATTAAACAGATCTCTGGCATTCTCTTTGATTTCTTGGCGGGTTCACCAGGCCGAAGTTCCAGGTCTCTTCTGATGCAGCCGCGGGATGAAATGAGGGGAATCGCAAGTGTGTTTTACCTCCTCGGTTGGAATATCACAGCAGCTCTGAGTGAACTCATTAAGATTTAAGATTAATCAAAGCCTGGTCCGCGCAGCTCGCCAATTAAAAGACCACAGGACTGTTGTGGGGATTTCAGTCTCCGTTGCTGCTGGAGAGGCTTCAAGGAGGCAAAGTTAATCTGGCTTTTCACCAAGTGTCGGTGTTGTTTGGCTTTAATCTGTCAGCCAGGACACAGAGCGGTGCAGATGAGTGAAGCTGTCACCCTGTGTTTTTATTGACTCAGAGGAAGCTTGTCTGTGGAGAGGCTCCGAGGGATCATCCCTAACCATCTCTGACTGGCTGCTCACGCAGCTGCTGCATGCTCAGCCACCGAGGGGAAAACCGGAGTCGTGTTCATGTTCTCTAATCATCTCCGCTGCTCTCACAGGATGTACACCGAGCAGGTCAACACTGAGGCCTGTGGCATTTACACATGTGTGTCAGAGCTACCTGCTCTGGAGAGCCGATAAATCTGTTAGAGCCTTTTATATATATATATATATATATATATATATATATATATATACATACATATATATATTTTTTTTTTCATTTCCAAATTAAAGCTCTCAGTTTTTAAATGATTTTTGAGTGGGACCAGTTTTTAATTATGTTTTTAAACCACTGAAGCACCATCATTATTTGGCCATAATTTGCCCGTCTCCATCACAAGTTCTGATTCACTGCTCCTTCTGCAGCGTTATAAAAAGTACATCAGAATGTGTGGCTCCATTGGAAATAGTGTGTTGTGACTTTTGGCAATAGTACAGAGTAAATGACATTTTCAAAAAAGATGTAAAAAAAACCTGTTTTTTACATAGACCACAATAGGATTTAGACAAACTGATTAGCACAGTTTGGAGTTTAGTATCTCAGGCATACAGTACCTCACAGTAACACCATTCAAAGTTTAAATGGGTCACAAAATGTTGGACTTTATGAGACTGACCCGGCATTTTGAAGTTTTTAATGGTTTTTACACAAATGCAATTTGTGCAAAAATCTTTGCAAACAAATTTGTTTTTTCCATAGACTAGTACTTCTTTAATACATCCAAACATATGCCTTTTTTCTCTCTCTCAGTGTTTCTCACTGATGTAGGACTTGCAGTTTTCTCTCAGATCTCCCCAGAGTGCAGAGTGCGCACATCCAAACACTGACTGACTTCCATGGTGTCTGAGCCCAGAATTCCCTCCTGGAAACTGGAAGTGGAGGGTATTTAACTTATCATATCTCCTACAGAAAACACTGCAGTCACAAGAATTTACATGTTCAGGAATTTTTTAAATATACAATCTATAGTTTTTGCACGGTAACCGTTTTTTTAAGCTTACCTTCTACTTTGTGTTTCTGTCTGCCTTTTTTATTAAGAGCGCTGCACGAGAGTGAGAAATGTTTGAAGGGATGGCTAATGGCTAACCGAACCGGGGCCTGTTTTATGTTGTTTTTCAGGCTTACAAAGCAACTCTTTCTCAAAAATGTACAGGTGTGATGAAAGACTACTTACTTTAACTACACCTGCACACCACTGCCTGATCAGTGAGTCTGGTCCATAGAGTTAGAAACAGAGAGGGGGCGCTCCCGCTCATTGTCTAATCAGAATTTGTGATGTCATAGAGGATCCAAAATGGAAGCAAAGTCAACAAACACATGCGCGTCGACGAGAAGACATGCCGTCTTTGAAATGATGTAGGTCTTCAGCTCTACACTAGATCTTACCCTGGTGTAACATCCTGTCAGCTCCATGAAATGAACACAATGAAAGCCGAACGAGGCAGAGGAGAAGCAGGAAGCTGAAGTTAGAAGAATGTGGATTGGACAGGTGGACTGTCAACCTCCAGGCCTGTAAGTGGTGATTACAACATCCTGTCTTTATAAATCATACGATCAATACTAGTGTCAAAGTAAAACATGCTCGACATTAAAAACAACACAATAATATGTTGTAGGATCCAGATTTGAAGGAGCTGAAGCTTCAGGAAAATCAGGATGTGTGCACTTTAATTCTGTATCCAAATTATTGCTTAAACATGAAACAGATGTTAATCACATGAATTTGGAGACTCAGACAGACACATTCTACATTTACTGTATAAAAAGCAAAGCCAGAAAGTGTCAGTGTGAACATGTGTCAGTACATTTTGAAGGATGTTTTTCTTGATAAATTGACTAAATTCTCACAAAAGTGTATAACGTAGAGTTACTTACCTATGGAAGGATATTCCAGATGCTGTTTTGCATTTATTGGTGCAGTTATAACACGCACACGACTCAGGCATGCTGCTATAACAAGACGACTGGTTCACGTTTTGATAATGATGGCGATTGTCCATTGAGTCAGACGATCACACGTTGAGTGCTCTCTCTCTGTTCTTAACTCTGTGGTCTGGTCAGCCCAAAGGTTTACACAATTCCCTTCGTAGCCTCAGGAGACCGACGTTTGCGGAGTAACAGGGACGTTTGTCCGGTTGAGAAAACATCAACAAACTAAACAAATGTTGTCATGCGAAAGTGTAGAGGTTTAATATGACCTTAAGTAGGAGCCTTTCACGCCTCTATAACATTTTTGAGAGAATGTTGTTTTATAAGCCTGAAAAACACAATAAAAGGACCCTCATTAAGCTAACCATTAGCATAGCCTGGAGGAAGACCTCAGCCCTTTTCTTCATACTCTTAACTCTGAAACTATATGAAAGCACATCAGTTCAAGTTACACCACACTTTCCCTTTAAGAGTGCTATCAGTGAGGGAGAGACACAGTTGCGTGGTCACCATGGCGACCCTAATGCCCAGCAGCATTTTAACATTTCTTTTGATCCTTTTTACACTTCCTATATGTTTAGGGTTACAAAAGAAAGGCGGTGGATGTTGGTCCAGGCTCAATTCACAATTTCTTCGGAAAATTGTTATTGTGTTGTTGTTGTTGTTGTTGGAGTTTACTTTTGCATTTGTGATCTGACACAATGTGAAAAGTGAGAATTTGCATCCTGTTTATCCTGAAACATTTGAAGCTTTTTCAGCTGCATCATCCACAGCCTTCCATCTCAGCTGAGTTATGTGGAATGTTTTTGTTTTTTTCTTCACTGCTGCATCTTGAAGATGATGCAAAATGGCAGCAAACCTAAAGGAAAATATCTCAGGATTGTATTACAGACCATTAAGGCTGAGAAATCAGCTGCGACACCTCCTCACAGAGGTTTTAATGAGCGTGTTTGGCAGAGGGGAGAACGGAGAGACGCCGCAGACAGCTTTTATTTCGTGGCTGCTGGTCGCTCATCTTTGACCAGACGCCGTCCAAGTCCAAACATTACCGCAGTGATTCTGACGATTACAGCGAGCTTATCAGCAGCTCCGGCGTTGCGCTGAACGCATACAGTCAAAGATCGGCCCTAACATGACGCCATAGGAGGGAAAGAAATGCACACAAATCTGCTGGATTGGCAGCGATCTGTCAGATTTAGCCACATCCCTTCTGAATGTACCAGTCACTTCTCTTCCAAGCTCAAAGGGCTCATTTGGCATCCTGTCCAAAGCAAGTTTAATGCCTCCAATTACAGTGGGGGGAGGCTGCAAGCAGGCAGATTTGGAGTGAGGAGGCTTGGCAGGAGAGTTTGCTCCGCATCAGAGCCTTTTAACAGAGTAGTGATTTGCTGCTGCTGGTGCTGAAGCTGCTTGTGCCGGCTCATCAATGGAAAACTACCCTCTTTAAGGTGAAGGCAGGCAGCACTAAGCCTAAACTGTGAGGAGAGACACTAAAGTCTCCGGCTTTTTAACGACCTGCTACTGTCTCTCTTACATCGGAGGAATTTCTGCATCTCTGCACCGAGAGCACAAATGGAAATCAAAGTCTTTTCAGCAATCATTTTCATGTAAAACGACGTCTGTTTTAATTGAATATTCTGAAATATAAAGTACAGAGAGTGGAGTCAGGAGTGTGAAGGAAGCAAATTGAGGAAACGATGTGTAGAAGGCAGCTACAGCTGCATTAATTATATATGACAGGCAAGGGAAAACTTTATCTGTTCTGAATGTTACATTCTTTACTTTTGATTTAACTTTAAATGGGCATTTCAACCATTTTGAAGTGGTGCTCTGTGGAAAAGTTACAGACAACGAATGTCTTACCTGTTGTAGATCGCTCTTTGAACAACCTCAGTTTGAAGAAATAGAACTGAATTCAGTCAGTTTTTCAATACATGTTTTTTTACATGGAGTTTTGTGGTTATTCGCACATGCAAAAGCAGCAGCAGAAAGCTGTAGCACTTCGGGTGCAGCCTGGGTCACTTCCAGCAGAAATTCCTGCCTAAATAACTGTGTGATGTGAAGCTAACAATGCTGTAAAGGTTTAAAGATAGCATGTGAATAAAATTTTAAGGACTGAAGTTTCCACTTTGGTCTGCTTAAACAAGCCATTAACTCATCAATCCAGCCTGATACAGTCTTATGCCCCTTTTACACCGGCTCTACTCCACTCTACTCGGCTTGCTTTGCGAGCATTTCCATCAACATTTTTTCGAGGTCGGCCCTGCTTCTTTGGTCCCTGCTTCAGAGTAGGGCCAGCCGGGTCGGCCCTGCTTCGTGGGCGGCGCAAGCTTAGCTCCTGTTCACTCATTGGTCGTGGGTGTGGCCAGATGCAAGCATAAAGAGCGAACGGTAAGAATGTAAACAACAGCATTAGCTTACCCTGCAACGTTTATGCCGTCTGTCCCCCAGCTGAAGGCGCTGTAAAGACTGAAATCTCCGGCGGATAACATGTCCTACTCTGCGGAACAATCGCAGCATCCAGAGCATTTCTTCCACTGCGCCTCTCTTCCTGAAGTCTCAGGAGAATCCCCATAAGTTTAAAAAACAGCAACAACACAGGGCCAACGTTGTCCATAGCGCTTTCATTGTTTACACAAATGGCGCCAAGTTCTTGTAGCGCACCCCCCCTGCGCCGCGGCCCCGCCCCCCGCAACGCGAGGAGGCGTTCTTCTGCTACCGACCAGACTGGCCCGTGTGAACACGATGCATTGTTTATAGAGCCGAGCAGAGTAGAGTGGAGTAGAGCCGGACTTCTGAATTAGAGCCAGTGTAAAAGGGGCAATAGAAACACTGTTATTTAAACTTTTACATCACAGTCTGTTTCACATTACACAGGTATATCAGAAAGTGACCTCAGACTGCACAGAAAATGCTTCAGCTAGCTGGAATTCTGTGTAAATAACCTGTATGATGTGAAACTGATTTTGGTATGAAGGCTCATAAAGTAGCATTTCTATTAGCCACTATTACATTTTGTAGATATTTAAGATGGCAGCAATCCACTTTGCTTTTGGCTGAGTTTGGACTAGCCATTAGCTCATCAGTCCTGTCAGAATAATAAAACTGTTTCTCCAAACTGAGGTAATTCAATGAGCCATCTACAGCAGGTAAGATGTAAATTGATCAGAAATTTTACACAGAACCCCCACTTCAAAAAGGCCCAAATCATGTTTTAACTGCAATTTTATATCTAACATTAAAAAAATACAACATTTATCATCTGCATAGTTTCTACTGTGTACGTTTCCTAACATGAAAAAAAATCCCTTGAACATCTCTGACAATAAACAGCTGAGAGAGTTTTATAATCTTAACCTTGACGGGAGGACTCTCAGCTCTCAGATGGAAAAAATGGATTTGCTTCAGTTATTCCTTATTATCAAAATAAATGAACATGTAAGCAACACCATTCATTTCTTGTTATAATAGGAAGTAATTCACCATTATTGACCTGTGTTAAATATGTATTATTTTTCAATTTGCTCAATATTTGCCAGTGAAATCGAGCATTCTTTGTAAAGTTATGAGATTATTAGATGTTCTTTTTTTAAGTCCAAACTAATATTACATTGAGCATTTCTTGTAACCAGATTATTGTAATCTTGTTAATGATAATCCGTAACTCCCTCACTCTAGTCTAAAATATTATGTAGGAACGTGTTTATGAAGCAGTGGGCTTTGGATGCAATTATGCTCTTTTACTCCCTTTTTGCATCTAATGAAAAAATAGAAATGTGTAGCAGCAGCTTTTGCCGTGAAATGATTTCTTCACATTTAATTCAAAGAGAAGCGCTTTCACACATGCGTGCGTGCACACACAGTTCTCTGATGGTAAATAATGTTTCCCAATTTTGCTCTTACTTTCCAGCACTGTCATCATAAAAGCCAGAGGACTAGTGATTAGCATAACAGTGCTTTTTGTGCTCCGGGAGGCTTCTGCAGCCCGAGCCCTGAATGTGATCCATTAAATGTCGTCTGCCATTGACTAACGGGTGTCAGTGCCCTGTCGAGTCTGAAGGACGGGATACTGTGCTGCAGAAAATCTGCTAAAGCCTTCATCCCCTCCCCTCTCTATCCACCTCCATCATCACCACCCCCGGTACGCTGCTGCTGCTGCTGCTGCTGCTGCCAGGACTGCTGATCCCTGGGCCAGAACCACCGCAGTGAGAGGAGATCCAGCAGGGACAGAGCAGCCAATCAGGTCAGAATGAAGTGAGGGAGGAATTAGGGGATGAGGAAATATAGGAATGTGAAGTGTTAGCGTGGAGCTGTCACATATTAACATTCTGAAAAACATGCTTATTCAGCCTGTCCTGCAGGGAGTTAGAGTTTGCTGATGTTACTCCCGAGATCAGTCTGTAATAACGTCTGTGAGACTCCATTCGTTTGGCAGAAAGAAAAGAAACACAAAGAATCTACTGTAGCTGCAGTCTGCTGCTCAAATAAAAAATGCCAGTATGTAAATGCAACACATTAGGCTTTATCCCACTGGTCTAAAAATGTGCTGCAGAGCTCTGACATCTACTTTTTCTGCAGCAGGAAAAGCTGCAAAATTGGCTCCAAACTGGTAACTATTGCTAATCCTTGCATGGTAACCATGGTAATCAAGCAACTAGTAGAAATGGGAAAGGAGTCATGATGACTGTGATGATCTTGGTGTACAACCCAAATTCTGAAAAAGTTGCACAAATAGGCTGGGGCAGGAGCAACAAAAGGCTGTAAAATTAAATGATACTTATAAGAAACAGCTGGAGGTGTTTTAGGTGTTTCCACACAAGCTGGAAGATACTCCAGTGAATCTCAGGTGTCTCTTCTCAGTGGGACAGGCCTGAACACCTCCCTTGGAAAGCATCCAGAGGGTATCCTTACCAGACACCCAAACCACCTCAACTGGCTCCTGAAGGAGTGACTCTAAGTTCAATAGGGCTGGGATGTACTGAATGATGAACAGGTAAACTGAAAGCTTTGCCCTTTGACTCAGCTCTCTCTTCACCGCACAGATTGGTACAGAAACAACATCATCCCAATTCACACATTTGCCATTTATGAACAATATCTCGAGATACTTGAACTCCTCCACTTTGGGTAGTGTTCCCAGCCCAGAGTTGACAATCTGCCCTTTTCTAGTTGAGGACCTCAGCCTCAACCCTAACAGCCTGAGGCTGAGGTCTTATTGGTCCAATCCCTGAAACTGAAACTGGCTTTAGAAAAAAAATAGTGTCAAAACTGTACATATGTGATAATTTTGTTGTGAAAAGGTCTTTAGCTTATGTGGATTTATATCTATGATCAGACCAAGCATTTTTACTTAAAATTTGACCAACTGGTGTCAGTGTCAAAGTAAGTTTGCAGGTTGTGTCTTTTACATCGGCTAATGTCAGGTTTCGATTCGAAAATTGAAACAGACATAACGTTTAATTAATTAATCTTTATTTAACCAGGCAAGTCCCATTGAGATCACAGATTTCTCTTTCAAGGGAGGCCTGGGCCTGAAGGCAGCGTAACATGCATGTTTTTAGACTGTGGGAGGAAACCAGAGTGCCCGGAGAAAACCCACGCAAACACGAGGAGAACATGCGATGAACAGCACAATGCCAAGGATGAAACATATCAGCAACAATCTTAGAGAAACAACTGTTTCTGCCCATTATTCTGGGAAAGATTAAAGGTAATTTATGCTGAGAGAAAGATTATTCACTAGGTGAAAACAGTTAAGACAACTGCCAATCTTCCTAAATATGGACGTCCTAGGAAATTCACCCCCTTCTTTAAATAATGATATCATGAAATTTGTTGTGTATTTTTGTTCACTTGAAGTTAGATTTGAATAATTTTAAGACTGGGTAAAACACAGATCATTTTGATTATGTCTTGATATAGGAATTAGAAATAAAAAAGGTGCACTTTCTTTTCATAATGGGTGCTGCTGATATTGCATTGAGTTAACACTAAAAGCAAACAGATTTATGAAAATATAACTTCAGTAAAATACAGAATCCACAATGGAGGCTCCCACTTTTGCAAAACATTGATGCAGCAAATAGCTCTCTGCCAGCTTAGTGTTTGTTCTTTTTATTAAAAAATCTATAAAAAAAAAGAACACCTGGGTTTTTAACAACCCTTTGTGTACACCCTTGTGCACAACAACTCAGCAGCATTTCAGTTGTTTACAGTCACTTGTCAAATCTTCCATATGTTTCATTCTCTACTTCAGCACAGCATAGGGGGCGTTTTGCCAACCAATGGGAAACCGAAACAGTACAGCTGCTGCTCGTCACGTCAAGCTGCAATGGCTCTATATGTACGGATGAAGCAGACTCTAAAGCAGGGGTGTCCAACCCTGGTCCTCGAGGGCCACCATCCTGCATGTTTTCCATGTTTCCCTGCTCCAACACCTGATTCAGTGGTTAAATCACCTCTTCATGTTCTGCAGAAGCCTGTTAATCACCCATTGATTCAAATCAGGTGTGTTGGAGCAGAGAAACAAGTAAAACATGAAGGATGGTGGCCCTCGAGGACCAGGATTGGACACCCCTGCTCTAAAGTCTGTTAAATACCACGTAAATGGGCCAGTGGAAATAACTTGAGGCGGTACAGAGTGATGACGTTGAACTGGCACACCCTGGTGTCGGTCTAGCTACATCAGCGGAGCCAGGTCTTTATCTTGGCCTTTTTAGGTCACCACACATGATCCATCGTTGGCCCAGATCCATAGACCAAAAAGCTTGAACAAATCTGACATGCAAGATAAAAATAAAAAAACAGAGCTCACCCAGAATCAGTCTAACAGTCAAACAGCCCAAATTAGTGTTCTTCAAAAAGAAAAACTGTAAATTGACTTAGAAAAAAAAAACTACTTTCTCTAATTCAGCTCATCGGCACTTTGGAACATCCACCTTTTCAATTTTTCTTCTGTTTTCTGAGTATGGATGACAAAAACATTTTGTCAGACTATTTATTGAGCTTTAGAGGCCTTGTGAGCTTTCTTAAACAGAGCCAGGCTTGGTTTGTCTTGTCTGTTTTGTTTTTGTTGCTAAGCTTTAATCTTTTGTTGCAGCCTCTTGAAAGAAATTACCCTTAAAAAAATGTTGTGTCTATCTTTAACTCCAATCCAGCAAAGGAGCAAATACATTTTGTTTAGGGGTGGAGCAATTCACAAAATCCCCAGTTCGGTTTGGTTTTTGGTAGGGGGGGTCACAATTTCTGTTTGTTTGTTTGTTTTGTTTTGTTTTCTGTTTCTAATATTTTCTAAACACTCCAGAAATACCATACCTTCATCATAGATAATCCACCATTTGCATGTTTTAAAATACTTGAAGACCTGTGATGAAGTCACATAAAAACTGAAGGACTGAAAGGCCTAGCATTCCTTGACTAAATGCTTATTGCCCGCTGCCTTTCGTGTCAGAGTTTTAGATTGTCTTATGTTGAGAAATGATGACGTTGTAGCCATTTTGGTCAAACCTTGAAAATAACTTCATTTATATTGCCAGATATCATGCTCAGAGCATGCGTTGTGAAGGATTCTCAGCTACTACCACATCAAATTATAGCTCAGTACCTGTAAAATTGACTGGGTTTTATAGCTTTTTATGTTGTTTTTTTTAAGGTCAGTTGGCTGTGGCGGCCATCTTGGATCAGTTTAATTCTAAAATCAGTTGCTGTTGTACACAAAATTACTACTTTCTGCAAGTTTCATTACAAGTTGTCCAGTGGTTCATGAGATATTTTGCAAACCTTTATAGGCAAACTGGGTTGAGTCCAACATCCATCCATCCATGGATGACCCTTTCCAGGCCGCGGGGAGCTGGTGTTTTTCTCCAGCAGTCGCTGTGTGACAGGCAGGGGACACTCTGGAGTCCATCATAGGAACACATAAAGACACTCTCACTCACACCAGGGGACAATTTTAGAGTTACTGATGAACTTAACATGCATGTTTTTGGTATGTGGTAGGAAACAAGAGTACCTAGAGTTTGTGTTTTTTAGAGCCAGTTGGCTGTGGTGGCCATCTTGAATCCAATAACCTTTTTCTGCAACTTTCAATGACATCTGTTTAGTGGCTCATTAAAATGTTTTGGTAACAGACACATAAAGGAGCATTAGGCACGTCATTGTGACAATCTTTGGTTAAAACTGGGTGTGATTTCTGTACAGTGAACAGGAAGACATTGATTTTTTGTCTCCCTGACTGACGCCCAACATGTTTCCTGCTTTAATCCGACTGAACTGTTCAGGTTGTTACGTTTTCTTGGGAACCCAGTCAATCATGTACCAAAAGAAGTTACTGAAAAGTTGTTTGTTTTTTAATCATAGCCATTGTTGGATATTGTTTTGCTATAAACTTTGTGTTTAGTGTTAAATTTTGTAAAAAAAAATTTTTTGCTCGTGCTCTGAACCAAACGAGACTGGGGCAGGTGAACCAAACTGCTCAGACATTTTTCATAAACCATTCCATCCCTGGTTGGATTTTGTCTTGTTTTTCCTCAAAAGATTTTTTTCTGATAGTTTCTGGCCACTGATTATGACTGTGACAAGGTGAGAATGTGAATTTGAATTTTCATAGCTGGGTTTTTTTTGTGTTTGACTTGGAGGCCATGACGGTGCTGCCAAACTGCCATGAGGGGAAACATCACAGAACGAGCAGCAGCACTGCCCTTTTGTACACTGTAAAAACGGAACAAAATGTAGCGTGATGCGCCTTCTGAAAGACCCCGGACTCACTGCCAGGTTGGGTTTCAAAGCTCCAAAGCAGTGAGCTCTGTGTGAAAAGACAGACCAACAGAGATCATTAGCATGCATGAGAATGGCATGGAAAGAAAGAGGAGATTATGCATCTGTATGTTTGCTGATGAGATAGAGGGGTTTAGGTCCCTCAGCCCAGTTTGAATCACAAATCTGCACCCAGGGAGGGGAAAGGCCATGGCTGGAGAAGAACAGGAAAAGAAAGACTGAGGCTTTTTAGCAAACCTGCTGAGGGGAGGGGGCGGTGCAGTGCTGGAGTTACAGAGCAGATAGAGCAGATGTCTTAAATTGGAAAATAAAAGAGGCAAAGAACAAAGGGACTGGTGGATCCCAAGATTAAAGGGACAATTTGGCCATTCTGAAGTGGAGATTTGTGAAAAAACTATGAACAGTTAAGATCTTACCTGCTTTAGATAGCTTTTTGAACAACCTGTTTGGAGAAAGTTTGTTTCATGCAGCTAAGACTAAAACAGATTAAAACAGCTCCAATATCCAAAATCTCATAGTGGTTTTGTGAACACTCTTTCATATACTCTACCTTTTACACTGTCATTGGTTTCTCAAAACCCTGGTTATTTACAGAGAAGTGTGTGGTTAATATAAAGAACAAATAGCAGCAGCAGCATCGAGCAGCTTTGGAAATGGGTCTGCTTGGACTGTACTGATGAGCCAATTATGACTTGTCTAAAGTGAATCACTGCTGTCTTAAAGCAGCTCTAATCCTCTAAATCTTATAGTCATTCATTCAAACGCTAAAATTCAAACCGTAACATTTTCATACAATTTCACATGGCGCAGTTATTTAAGCTAAAATCTTATTAAATTCCTGCAGAAAGTGGCCCCAGAATGCACCAGAAGTGCAACAACTTGCTGCTGTTGTTCAGATGTGCGAATGACCTCAGAATATTTTGTAAGTAACCACATACCGTGAAAATGACAACAATCTGAAGGTCTATGAAAGAGCATTTGAATAAATTGCTATGAATTTTTTTTTATATTTTTGGAGCTAGCTGCATTTGGACCACCATGTGATGGTGAAGCTGGAAGAGGAGGAATGTTCTCATTGGTTGGTCCCAGGACAAGTTTCGAGTTCCTCCTACATGTAAGCAAACAGCATTGCCCTTGGTATAAAAAGAAAGAAAGAAAAGAAAGAAGAAATACACCTCACATTTTTTTCAAACATTGACTCTTGTTGGTTCATGTAGGCCTTACTTTACTGCTGTGTGTTAAAATATTCTTTTTTCTAATCTGTTTAGTTGTGATTGGGTATTCCATGCTTAAGAGAAATGTCATATATGTCTGCAGAAGAGTAGGCAGGATTTAAAGCCCCATGTCTCAAGTGCACAGACTCTGGTCCCAAAAATACAACAAAGCAGCTCCTATAAACTGGGTCCTGCTAGCTTCAATTCCCATAGAACAAAAGGCCAGGGCATTTGATCTAGCATAATAATATAGCATGTATTGATGGTTCAGACCAGCTGTTAGCTCAGTCTTAAAGAGGAAATGAAATAAAATACCGAAATAATGAGTGTTTGTGTTTTTTCTTTTAAACGCTATCATAAAAACACTCCATTGGTCCATTTCTCTGATTTAAAATGTTAATGACTTGTTTTCAGAGTTTTAGTGTCAAAATCCTGAAGTGGGTTGATTGTGTGGGCGGAGTTACCTCCTTGGTTGGTGGTGTAGAAGGGGGCGGGGCCAGCTGTGGTAGACCATTGAAAGACACTGAGGAGGTTACTGTCGCAGTGTTTAACAGGGAAAATGGAAGCAGAAGAAGAAGTAAGTTTTGTTAACAAGAGTACTGCTTTGAAAACATGTTTTTCTTTTGTTTTTTTGTTCTGGAGTGATGCTGTCAGGAACTCAAGCCCCACATTTCACAAGAGGAACCCCCGAGCTTTACAGTGATGTCTCACAGTCTTCAAGGAGTTTCCCATTTGGACAGCGAGAGGCTGCAGGTGCCGGTCCGACAGGCAGGGGTTCTTCTATTGAATGTTTGTAATTCAGGTGGTCTTCTTCAAAGGTTAACTCCACAGTCAGTCTCCAGACTTTGGGTTGTAATTTTCAGCAGGAGCTAAACTAACCACACCCATCAAATCTTGTCCTTTGGGAAGCTGAAGAAGGATACAGCTGTTGTAGTTTTGGGTTGGTTTACACAATTAATTTCACCCTACACTATCTGTATTTGTTATTTACTGCCTTGTAGGCATTCCTGTGTTTGGCACTCGATACATCACACTTCAGAGTGATCACAAAAAATGTAGCGGAGATTCTAGTCATTTTTTCAATCTTTGATTATTAATTTTATTAGTTTAATAATATGAGATTCAGAAAACCACCACCTTTTATGACTTACTTTTGATTTATGTTAGCTTTAAAACACTTTTCATTTCCCCTTTAAACTCTGTTCAAACTAAGGCTGTTTTAAGATCTGCCTACAACAGGTAAGATATTGACTTTTCCACTAAGTCAACTGTTCCACAAAACACCTCTTCCAACTTGGCAGAGTATCCACTTAACTCTAATATCACTGAAGTATTTCTGTGACGCATCGAGGACAATTGTGCCACTAGGCTGTCCGTCAAAGATTCGAGAAGTGGTTTTTCAGTCGCCCTTTTGTTGAAGCCTGTGGGGGGTGTTGGCAACAAGGCTGTGACTGAGAAGGCCAGCCATCTGGCCTTAGGGACTCTCCTCTACATGTAGGGTTCTTTACGGTTCGCTGGAAGCATGAGGAGAGACAAGGAACAAAAAGGCTTCCTCACCGTTCAAGCTGTGAACTCAACCTCTTACCGGGGCTGATGGTGACAGCGACACACAGACGGTTCATAATTAAAAGGGAAAAAGCTGCTAACTGAAATTCACCATGATCTCTGTTTGTCTATATTACACTGACACACAAACACACGCACAAAGGCTGATTCTTATCGCCTGAAACTACCTGTATATTCAAAATAAATGGCCTGCCAAGCATTTGATGGGTTGCCTAGAAATCCCAAATGCTTATATTGCCTTGGCTGCTTTCAAGTAATCATCCCCATGGTAACACCTGACACCAGCTATTCATCATGCAGCCCATATAAACTCCTGCACATCCACGAGTCACACAGTCGACTTTTTGCATTCACTGCCGACAAGTAGCCACACAAAGCATGTCAGGGGATGATGATGCGTTCAAAAGCAAATCTTATTAAGAGCTTTGTGTCCTGCTGCATCAAGCCCCTCAATATCAGCTGCCAATCATTACGGTTAATGTGACAGGTGAGACGAAATTTTAGGATGAACCTGGCTGAAATGCGCTGCCTGTGCTGCAGCATTAGAGGATGAATTTTCAGGAATCCGAGGCTCAGGTGGGATAAACCCAGGCAGAAATGGAAAATTTTTGCTTTAAATAAAATAATGCAAGGTTGCGCGCATATGGCATAAATAGTCCTGCTGTGTGTAGCTGTTAGGTGTTTCGGTCTTGCAGCATTTCATCCATCTGTCAGTGATACTGATGTTTCTCACACAGGGCTACAGGGCACGGGATGAAAGAAGAGGAGCGAAAGAGAGGAAATATTTGTGGTGTGTAGACATACACATCCTCTCATCACACATTCGTCCGGTGTTTGAGGACAGACGTAAAGGTTTATCTTGAAGCTGTCAGAGGCAGGAAGCTGAAGAGCTAAATAAATTTTTCATAGGAAAACCGAAACTAAAGCTTTGTAAGGCAGGATAATCTACGGGCAGCACGAGTGACAAAACCAGTTTAAATCCAAACTGGGTTCTGATCAGACAGAAAGGAGCAAGCTGACAGAGAGACATAAGAAATAACCTGTAGGCAGAGAAACTAAAAAAAAAACTAAACATTGGCAAGATAATAAACAGATGTGCTGGCAGTTTTGTATTGAAACACAGGTGAGGAGGTAGACTATGAACTGAAATGAGATGGAGAAGTAGGAACTAAAGCTGGAAACAAAACTAGCCAAAGCCTAAAGCGAGAACTGAAAACAGAAATAACCTTAGCCCCCATCACACTGGATGACAACCCTACCACTCTTCATGACCTATACAGCTGATTAGAACATGGCTGGATTGCAGCAAATTTGGAAAATGTTCGGTCTGAAGGCAATCATGATGCTGTTATGCTCTTATGCTGTGTCGCATTTACCTCAAAAATCAGAACTTTGATCCGGGAATGACGTCAATCTCAACTCAACTGTATTCCAGTTACAACTTGGAAAACCAGCGGGATTTTCTACTTATCGTGCTCAGTGACCAGGCTAACTAAATACCAGCTGTAGCAACATCTTTACTGGTAGAGGTTGTAAAATACTATTAACAAGAAAAAATAAAAACTCCCAAGTACAATTGGATGACATCATTAGTAGCCTACTCACCAAATACACCCCCGATTCCCTAAACATCTGGACATTGTATAAAATGTAAATAACAGAATGAAACATAATGGAACACAATGAACACATCAAATGTTTAAATTAAAAAATTGTACCATTTTTAGGAACAAATAAAGTATTTTTGAGTTTGATGGCAGCAACGCGTCTCAAAAGAGTTGGGTCATTGAAGTGGCCTCCCCAGTATGAGCCTCTCAGATCGCGTCAGTATGCAACAACACACAATAAAAACCATGCCACACTACCACAACACAGCTACCATGGGTATCAAGTCTGTGTCCGCTTGTCACAAACAGAGTCAGGCATGAGGCTAAAGTGGTCTGTCCTTTTTCAAATGGTCAACAACCAAGAGTCTGCACAAGCAAAACAAAAACATGTAAGTCATGTAAACAAGACTTGATCTGCAATGATCATAGATTAAGACTTTGTACATTAAAACTTATTCATTAGTTGTTACAAACACAAAGTTTTTATTGTGTGCAACCACTACAGCTGACTTTAGCACTTTTGTTCCCTGGTGATTTTTGCTTTGCTGATTTTGGTCCTTTATGTTTTCACCTATAATCAGACTGCATTCTTTATTCTGATAACACTAATCTGGCCACAGAAGTAACAGGTCCAGGAGGGGAACCCAGACACTCTTCAGCTCCTCCTGGTGAATCCCAAGATATTTCCAGGCCAGCAAGAATTTAAAATCCTGAATCTGAATTTCATACAGTGAGAAAAACACTAACATTTCTTCACACTTGATGATGACCCTGCTATGATGTTAAAATCAGCCAGAATGTGGATTCCCTGCTGGAGCTTGACGAGGTCCTTAGGCGCATGCAGAGGTGTCCATATTATGCATAATATGCATGACAGGGCATAAAAGTTTTGAGCATGCACAGAACTTTGGTAACAGAATTGAGATGGCTTATTATTGTGATGGCAGTGTATTGGTTGACCTGGGTGGCGTGTGAAGAAGTGTATTCATGACATGGGGTCAATATGCACCAGTGTGACTTGGTTGTCAAGAATTGGAAACAGAGCTAGCCATCTTGGACTCATAGTTAGTCTACAGCTGCATCATTATTAGGGTCATGCTAGCATGGCACAATCTCGTAGGGTTTGGGGGCACATGAAATACCAGGGAGAACCTGAGTACTAAGATTGTGACACCACTACAGTTGCCTTCAAGATGAAGGAGGAAGTTGTTTTTATGTACAATAGGTGTGTCTCATTTAAGGTCATGTTTTTAACAGTAAATACACAAACACATGTGGGAAGATCCATTCTACGCACCTGGTTGGAGATCATGTCCTTCTGCAGAAATGCCTTTATTGTGAAATAAACACTTTATAAACTGGACCAAGTCAAAAAGCTGTTTTGATTTATCTTTCTCTGTCAGCTTGAAAAGCACTTTAGCAGCATGCTGATCAGTGTTGTTTAAGGACTGCAGCAGTATGGTTAGTGCAGACATGGGTGTCATTAAGAGGGGGTTCAGAGAACACCTCCCAGAAAAGAATATAAACAAAAAAAAGTTCCTGACCCAAGCTTTGGCCATCTCATTGTAAATCTTTTACAGCTTTCAGGTGGAGACAGACAAAGGTCCACAGCATTTTAACAACTTTCTGACAGAGAAGTTACTAGAGTACCTTAAATTTAACAAGATCAATTTAACAACTTTACATTAAATGTCATTGTATGTTGGCAGTATTTGATAAAAAGATTATAAACTGTGAAAACTGTCATTACCAAGCAAAACTATCAGTGTATGTCTGGAAGAAAATCACACAGGTTAATACTGTCGAACATGCCAAACATACTTTTAATCAGCCACGTTTCTGGGCAGGATACTGATGAGTTGTGAAAAAATAAAGAGAAGGATAATGCGCAACTCTTCAGACCATATGTTGGTGTCGCTTTGTGTCCCTTCATAATGACTGACTGGAGAAAAGAGCTTTCAAAAAGAAATCTGGATAAAATATCATCACTTCATAATGAGGATGCTTTGAAGAGGTACACAGGGAAAAATTCAGCTTTCAAGATTGCTATTGGTAACATACATTTTCATGGAAACACATTTCTTTTATTATGGAAGCTGTTCTGGTGAACAGATGGTCGTTAGAAAACTAGTTTTCATACTGCAGTGAAGTAAAAGTCATTTTCTTCTGTGTTGTAACAATGTAGCTCATCTGTTCAGGAATAATATCAAAATATTTGGATCTTTAGCTTAAATCCAGACACTCAAAACACCAGACAGTTTATGTGAAATTGCTAGGGGGCTTTGCTCCATCACTGTTTTACACAAAGACTGTTTTATGTAACACTTAGTGTTAGCTTGCTTGCTAACATATCCATTAGAAAGCCAGTATGAAGGTCAGTCATTGAGGGCATGGTAATCCTTGTAAGCTTAATCAAAGGCAACTTGACTTGCTGTTTTATTTTTCTGAGGACATATTACTTCTCATCCAAGCAGCTTTCACAATTATAAATTTAATTAAAGCCCTTGCATTCCTTGAAGGAATGCATATCATCCACTGCCCCTAAGGCCAGAGTTTTATACTAAGATCATCTATTGTTGAAAAATGATTGAGTTTTAGCCATTTTGGTAAAATCTAGAAAACACTGATCTTGTGACATTTGTTAGCACTTGGAGTATGTGTTGTGAAAGACCCTCAGTTAACTACCACATCAACTTTTAGCTCCATAGTCATGTTTATTTTCGCTAAGGTGGCTTAGCTGTGGTAGTCATCTGAAATTGAGTCGACTCCAAAACTTATTTAGTTAGAGCTGTGCATCCAATGATTACTTTCAGAGTCGCAATAAAGTATTTTACAAACAGACAAACAAAGTTGACTCCAACAGTTAATAACAAAGATTTAAGTAAAAAATGTGCCCATTGTGTAGCAGTTGAAGTACAGACACAGTCAAATCTGTTTGTATTGTTTTTTTAAAGAAAGAAAAATCCACAATGGTCACTGAAACTACAGAAAATTGACAAAAGTATCAAAAAAGATTTTCCTAAAAATCAATTAATGATAATCAGATGTTGCTTTTGAATTTTGGTTCAACAGAATAAAAAAAAACGAAGGAATCTGGCCTTGACAAAAAGGATGGTACCGTAACTTAATATTTTGTTGGCCAGCCTTCTGAGACAATCCCTGCAGTCAGGTGATTTCTGTCCCTCTCTCTGAGACGTCTTCACCTGTCCACATGAACAAACTGCTCCATCTGTCTCAGGTTTGAAGGTTTCAGCTCCTTCCACAGATGTTCAACAGGATTTAGATCAGGGCTCAGAAGGACACTTCAGAACAGTCCAATGTTTGGTTCTGATCCATTCTTGGTGTTTTTAGGTTTGTGTTTTGGGTCATTCTCCTGTTGGAGGACCCATGATCTGTGACTGAGACCAAACTTTCTGACTCTGAGCAACACATTTAGCTCCTGAATCTTTGATAGTCTTGAGATTTCATTGGACCCTGAACAAAGTTATGTGAGCAGCTGTAGTCTCAGGAACATCCAGCTGCTTGGAGACGGTCTTATAGTCTTTATCTTTAACATGATGTCAAGATTTTTTTCCAAGCTCCTGAGACAACTCTGTCCTCAGCTTTCTGTAGTCCATGTTCAGTGTGGTACACACCATGATTCCAAACAGCCCTGTGACTACTTTCACCCTTTAAACAGGTGGACTGACTGATTACAGGATTGAAGACACCTGTGACACACTTGGAATTGTTCCATCACAATTCTTGTTACCTGGCAACCCCAAGCTGAGCCCAGCCCCTCACCTAGCAACACAAGTGGAGCTCCACCCACTTCATTACAAGAAGACCGTCACATTTGTTCTGCTGGTTTTACAGCTGAACAGTGTCTGCTGGAAAAGGAAAATGTTGTGTTGTCGGCTGCAGTATAGAACATGTGTCCATGCATGTTCTCCCAGTCACAGAGAACAGAGCTGTGTGGCTTCATTTTATTTTTGATGGCAATGTCCCGGCGATATTTCCAAAGAAAGTTGTAGTTTGAACAGCTCACCTGTCCCAGAAACACGTTTCTGTTAAAGTCACGGCAGGTTTGTCTAAACTAACATTAGAACTATGTTAATAAAAGAGAAGAAAAGTTGGAAAAAAACTTATCTTTACCAGACAGCCGTCTGGACACTTTTCAGCTTTGGACCTGCTGATTGCTGGTGTCCCGACCCGCGACTAGTCGGGATTTAGACCCACTGATTGTTGATGTCCGATTTGACAAATGTCGGTTCAGAACCGCTAAGTGCCCCTGTCTCAAAGTCAGAAACCTCAGAGTTTGGATTAATGATGATATAAATGTGTGTCAGATCCGCAGCGTTTAATCCTTCAGTAAGTTTTTTATGTATAGCACACAGACCTATCCTGACTTGTTCAAGGAAGCATAATAGGTCCCCTTTAATAATAATAAATTTGACCACGTCTGTATGTAATGGGAATGACTCTCAGCTACTACCACACCAAATCTTAGCTCGATATCTATAAAACTGACTTTGTTATAGCCATTTTGTCCTGGCTAAGCTTAATTAGTTGTTGAATTGGATTGACTGGATCGATACCCTTTGGCAGTGAGCCATAACAAAAGAAGTCTAATTACCTTCAGCTGAGCCTACTTGGGTCAGGAAGGCAGCGTGACATTTAGTTCAGGCAGATAGCTGGACAGCAGAGTATTTTGTATTGTTTCATACAAGCAAACCACTGAATGAAACTCCCGTGTTAATGATGGCTTCTACATTTGGGCAAGAATCCTGTTGAACCAGATGTAAATATTTACCCATCAATAATTTATTCATTATGTATGCGAGGAGGTTACCTTGGTGACAGATATTTGGGAGACCTTTACATCGTCATCTGTTTTGCATTACATGGTTATTTTGGAAAAAACGTGATACTCTAGCAGGAAGTGACCCCAGCCTGCTACAGGCTGCACTTCTGGTTGTGATGGACGGATGCTGCTAGTTGCACTTTCAAAGTCACACCTTATTTGATGTAAATATCCACGTAGTAAAAACTTCTGCTGATGTATAAATTTATAAAGTGATTTATAAGTGTAAATAACCTCTTTAGAAAAGCCTGTAGGTTCATAATTAATAAACATCATCTTTACTTAATATTAATTAGGAATATTTAGGAGAATATTGAAAAACATACCTAACCAATGGTCAGTTAGTTGCAAAATAACCAATTTGGAACAATTAATTCTTAAGTTCCTTTTTGGTATGTTACTAATATTCACATTACTTATTTACCCAAGTTCCAATGAGGAGTTTTTATCACAGGTTTAACATTTAAAAACTACAATACATCAACTAATAATGTTCTATCAGTCATGTATCTAATAATCAATATCCTCAGGAGAAAATCCAAGTTTTTCAGTTTTGCTGTGATTTTTCTCACAGTGACAACTTTGTCACTGAATCAGCGTCACACTGGAACTTGTCATTACAGGAAACTTGTTAAATGTAAGAATTCTGATATAAAAGTTCTTCATGTAAGCTTCAGCTTTTTATGTTAGCCTTTAAAAATTCAAAAGAAGGACAAAAAAAAAAAAAAAGAGGCTGGAGCGACAGTGAAACATGGAGCCTTTATGCAAGGCTCCACATTTGACCATTCGTATCTGTTGAACACTTTAAAGCATAACTCTCAGAGGGCGAGCCTAAAAGAGGAAATCAGGGCCAGCTGCCTGGTTGAGGTGCAGAAGGAGGAAATGTAAGTATTTGGGAATAGAATCACTCGTTAAGTATTTTTCTGTCAGTTCCCTGGTTCGTTAGCATCTGCTCTCTGATATTGCAATAAAGCTCTTCTAGGTGCACCGAGTTTCATTTGTATCCAAATTTGCATTTTCATGGGAGCTCAAAGCAGGACGACTCATCCTAAAAAACACAAACTCTTAGATGAAGTGGAGTGGAGAGTCTCACTCTGCCCTCTTAAACCTGCTGAAATGTAAATTCATGGAAAGCAGAGCTGTTGCATTTCTGTATTACTTTTAGCCCAGCAAATCACAGATGTTATTAAACCTTGAGGAAATGGTGTCAACTTAAAATCATCCTAATAGACATCCCTTAATATCAACATCCATGTTGCTTCTGTGTCTAAGGCTCCTCCATCAACACAGGAACAGTTTTTGTGAATATTAAAATGTTTTTTATTGTTTCATGCCTGTCTCCACATGGAAACAGTGTTTTAGGAGTTTCTAAATGGTATGTTCTGAAAACGTGTTCCAAAGTAAAAAAATCTTAAACATCACTCTTAGATTTCCATGTGGATTGCCAAAACACAACCTTCTGAAATATGTCGTAGTCCCAACACTAACTTACTAATCTAACTTACGAGCCCAAGCCTGACAGAGGCAACAATAATGACAGATTATATGCATGTGTTTGTGTTGGAGATTCCAGTTGCTGAACCACAGAAAAACATGTTGCTTCAATAAGTAGACAAGACCAATAAACAATAACATTGCCCTAAATAGAGCAAATTCTCCTTTTTATTACACCAAATAATCTAAGGCCAACAAGGTTTTTGTCACGTTATTGAACTGTTGACAATACCAAACCAAATGCTGTAAGTATACATTTAAAATCCATAAGAAATGGGAATCATTTTAAAGATGTATCCAAAACATTTTGCTTGATAGGCTTTAAACTTTGTGAGTAAAATCCTTCCTTTTACCTTTTTGTCTTTTCTGTGAACAATGTCGCTTGCACAATTATGTATTTGAAAAAGACAACACAAAAAAAGCATTTTTGAAAACACAGAGCGTCCTTAAAGCTTGGGGAATATAACTTGTTTAATGTCAGCATCCATGTTGCTTGTGTGTCTGAATTGTTCATGTGAAGACTCCAAATGTTGAGTGAAAAGAATCTGTTGATCGTCTCAACTTGAATCCACTGGCTTCTTATTGGCTTCCTAATATTTTTACAACAGTTTTTTATTTTATTATTTTTTTCAACAAATGTCAAATGACTGCTTGAGCAGCCTGATCAGGTCAAAATTTAAATGTCTGGTACTTTGGTGCATGACCTAAGCATGCTAAATTACTTTCCCATCAACCTGAGCTGCATTTTAAATTTGCACTAATTAGCTAAACTCACACAGTGAACACGGCTACAAATGTTAGAGCTCTGATTCAAGGATCCACAGTTTGGACAAGATGAAAACCTAACTGCAAACTTTAATTTTTTTTTTTAATCACTCACTGCTTAAAGGCAAAGGCAGACAATCAGGTTTTTGCCCGTTTGTGTGTCTGTTAGCAAAAATACTCTTGAACCACTGGAAAAGTTTGAACGAAACTTGCATCCGTCAATCCATCCATGTACTTTATCTGTTTTTCCTTTTTAATCTCAGGGGGATTTGGTTCCTATCAACCTGTATTTTATTACCTCCTCCAAGGAGGTTGTTTTTGGTAGTGTTGGTTGGATGGTCCGTTAGCAAGATTACTTAAAACTAATGAACAGATTAAGACCAAATTTTAGGAAATTTTGGGGTTGTCACAAAAAAGTGATTAAATTTTGGTGGTGACAAGACAATTTTTTAATGATCTTGAAGATAGTTGTTTCTCTCCAAGTGCTTCCAGTTTACATTTTATATAATGTCCCAATTTTGTCAGAACTAGGGTTGTTGAATTGATTTGTTTTTGATGTCAACCCAATTCAAGATATCCGCTACAGACAATTTATGGTTAAATATTACAACTATTTTGAGCACTTACAGCCTGCACAAGGTCTTTGCTGAAAGCTTCAGCATTAAGTGTTGGAGTCAACTCTGTTTGTCTTTTAGCAAAATATCTCATGAACCACTGGCTGGATTTTAATAAAATAATCATTGGATTTACATCTACAACTGAATACCTTTCGGAGTCAAACTGATTGTTATTACAGCTAATTGTAATTAGTAACAAAAAGATAGCTATAACAGTCAGTTTAACAGATACAATCGGATGTGGTAGTAGCTGAGAGTCATTCACAACACATGCGTCGACTGTGACATGTTGCAAAAGATCACACAGAACATTGTTTCCAAGGTGTGACCAAAACAGCTACAACTGTTTTGTTTCTCAACACAAGATAATCTCAGTCTAAAACTTCAGCATGGAAGGTGGCGGGTGATATGCAATCTTTCAAGGAATGCTAGGCCTTAATATGAATTTAAAGAAATTTTTCATTTTCAAAGCTTGCTGCAAAGTATTTCAGTAGCTTGGCATGAAACAGTCCTGTTTTTGCAGTGTTTGTGAAGTTTTTTTTCTTCTCCCAAGCTTCAAAACGTTGAGCAGAAGAAAGCTGTTTCCTTCTCTTTTTTTCTGTTAGAGGTTCCCTATCTGTGCACTGCAGATAATGAGGTAGTATCTGTTAGCTGGAAGAGAGCAGCCAAGTTGGACCGGAGCATCTGTCCACAGAGAATCAGCGTCTCATCCCGTCAAACAGCAGCCGAAGGTTCTGTACGGTACATCCTGAATTCCTTCAGGTTTAATGTCTCCATCAAAATAGGATCAAAAAGGAAGGGATTAGAGCCACATAACAAAGGTAAGTGTGGAGAGGAGTCTTTGCTAAACTCCAGAGCGCTTTTGATACCGCTCATCCCTGCCAAACCGTAGTCATGGCAACAGTGGCGAAGGAAGTGTGCAGCATTGATAAGAGTGCGACAGAGGATGAAGGGGTTGACAGATCATTCTGAAGGAGTCTGACCCCTTTTGCAGAAGGACCGTGGTCTCGTCTCAGAAATTAATGCCGTACGCAGATGGAGTGTAGCGATTGACAGCCTCGGAACCGATTCTCTCTGTGAGAGCAATTTAACACATATCATACTACAAAGTGTTAACTTCAGACACCAGCGAGGGTATTTTCACACTGTAAATGTCTGTGACTGCGGGTCTCGTCTTTGAGTCCTTTAGGATTTATCTGCTGTGCCGAGCTTACCCTGCTTCACATTGTTAGGGAAATATGCACGAAACTCCACTTCCATGCCTTTAGCTGTGCTTCGGCGCGGCTCTGCCGTAATGAGTGTCATGCATAAACGGGCGCTTAGGATCAAGGGTCCAAGTGAAAAAGAACAGGAGACAAATATCGACGTTATACCGTCTCTTCATTTGTTAAAGCGGTACTCCTTGGAAGTAGGATTTTGTATAAACAAGACTGGGGAAGAAGAAAAAAAAAACCTCGCTCGCTGTAGAAAACCAGAGGGAATTCTTTACTTCCTCTCTTCATCTCTGAGCACATCAAGAGAGAGAGGGGGAAAGGAAGAAGGGGAGCAATGTACTGTAGAAGGGCCTCCAGCCTGCCTCAGGGGCAGCAAGCCGGATACAGCATATGATTTGACAAACAGCGTAAGTCTTTGCACCACTGATTCAGACAGAGTGTACTTAATTAGCAAAAATGGACACTAATTGAGCCCCAGCTGTATGTGGAAAAAAAAAAAAGATGTGAATCTCTAAGCACACACCAACCCAAGAGCTCCGAGTCTCTCTGATCCTCCCCCCCCCAAGCTCCGTCTGTGCACTTACTGAGCGAAGCAGCTTGTTAGCACACTGGGAGATTTGTAAGGATAATGAAAAGTCGAGAGAAAAGCATGAAGAAGGACTTGAGGAAGTAACACCATGTCATGCAAGTGTAACAAAGGTCTCGAGAAAAGGAAAGTCTTCGATTCTATGACCAACAAGTAAGGATTCACAAACAAAATGGGAAGACTCCTGTGTTGAAAATATAAATATACCCCGAAAAAACGTGCAGCCAGAGGACAAAGTAGAAACTGTAAAAACACAACAGATTTGGCCACAGAGAGACTGCACTTTTTGTGTGAATACGTTTTATCAGCTACTCGTCGCAGCACACTATCAGGTTGCAGATTTCATGCAGTATTCAGTGGGCTGCAAATGTATTCACGCCCTTGGTATTGTTTCTGTTTTGTTGCTTTTCAATCTGAAATTTAAATGGATTTTTAATTTGATTATAAGTAATGGACCAAAGCAATATACAACAGCTTAATGAAGTTAAATGGGGAAAATAGACTTGTTTTAAATCATTCTAAAGAATGTAAAACTGCATGTATTTTCACCCCCTTTGCTTTGAAGCCCCAGACATTACCTTCAAAAGCAATCTAAGTGTTAAATGATCTAAACCTGTTCTGAGAGAACCCCCAGAATCATCACCTCAAAGAGACATCATGAAGCCCAAGGAACCTGCCAAGAGAGGATTGTCCCCCAATACATACAGACCAGGTCAGGAAGGTATTAATCAGAGAAGCAACAAAGAGGCCAAAGATAATGGTGGTGGAGCTGGGCAGATCTTCTGCAGAGATCTTAAAAGGAGCACTATAACCTGCACAGAGCTGGGCTTCATGGATGAGTAGGAGGACAGAAAGTGGGAAGACATTGATTTTAAAATTCGCCATACGCCTTTTCCAAATATATGGGAGACGGTGCTGTGGTCAACCAAGACTAAAATTTAACTTTTTGGCCATTAAGGACTAAGATGAACCTGACACCTTCTCCTCCTGGGAACACCGTCCCTGCAGTGAAGCATGGTGGTGTCAGCATCATGCTGTAGGGATGATTCATATCAGCAAGGACTGGGAAACTGGTCAGAGTTGAAGGAAAGATGGATGGAGCAAATATAAAGAACCTGTTTAAACCTAACAGATTTGAGACTGGGGCAGAGGTTCACCCAAAACACTCTGCTGAAGAACACTCCACTGGTTTAAGGAGAACCAGTTAAATGTCCTGGATTAGTCCAGGTAAGGTCCAAACCTCAGTCCAGCTGAGAATCTGTGGTTTGATTTAAAGATTGTTGGACCCAAGCAGCACCATCCAACCTGAAGGAGCTGCAGCAGTTTGGTCATGAAGAGCAGACAGAAACTCCAGACCTGAAGAGACTTGTGTGTGTTTGTGTGTGTGCGTGTGTGTGTGTGTGTGTGTGTGTGTCCATTTGCCTGTACCAGAGTGTGATAAAAAATCCCAGGTTTAAAGGCAACAAAGCAGGGAATGTGAAATGTTTGCATTTCTATGCCTTTAAAGCTGTAGCTGGCTTATTTACAGACGTTTTTGGGCACAAACACGTCACAGAGAACTATCATGATTATCATGGCTTCTTATCTTTACTTTATCCCTCTGATTGGATCAGACACCGTCCAGCTTTGTGAAGACTTTCACACACACACACATACACACACAGATTTATCAGTTCAATACAAAAAAAAAAATAATATATAGAACCAAAAAAGGCTCATTGTGGGACTGACTGTGGGTCAAGGAGAAGTTGATAACACCAAAGGATTTCTAAACTTTCTAAAGACAACTTTTAATCTTTCTTCCATCCAGTCACACACACACTACACACACATTGTTAGAAAATGACTAATGCGATCAGTCCTCTTAAACTGCATTATCAGAACACAATATGCTGGTTAATAAATCCATTTTTCTGGTGGTAGAGGACGTTCTGTTTTCTAATGTGCCAGAAAACCCTTGTACACCACTTTTAGTGAGCTAATGCTGTTAAATCTGTTTAATAAAAGCTACTGATTGTGACTGAATGTTACACCTGTACACATAGTTTGTCTTATTTTTTTTGTTTTTTAGGTGATAAAACTCTCTTTATTTACCTAATGAATCATATGAGTTGTGTTCAGACTGAAGGTTTGGATATCTGAACTGAATTTTTCATGCAAACTTCAAATCTTAAATTATTCAAGCCTACAGTTTATTGTTACTGCTTATAAAAAATGATGCAACACAAAAGTTTCATTTACCAAAGTTAAAGTTTTTGTTATTTTGCAGAAACTGGTGGAATGCAAGCAAGTAGTACCCTGGTCTATAGAAGTCACCAACAGCCCAATAATTAAAATATTAAAGTGAATTTAATAACTAAACGACCTACTAATTATTTTGAAATAGAGATGAATAGTGTCAAAATAAAACAATGATATCATGGCTTCATTATAGCTCGACAGTGATGTTTTTGCTAGTGTGTGTTTGTCTGTCTGTTAGCAAAGTATCTCATGAACTACTGGACAGAGTTCAGTAAAACTTTCAGAAAGTAATTATTGGATGTACATCTACAGCTGATTAACTTTTGGAGTCAACCTGAAGCAAGATGGTTACCACAATCAGCTGACCTTAGAAAGCACAAATATGGCTATAACTCAGATAGTTTTTCAGATTTTGAGTTAAAATTTGGTGTGGTAGTAGCTGAGAGTCATTTCCAACACATACTCTGAGAGCTCTACATTACACAATATATTTGCCTTAAAGTATGGCATTAATTGTTAGAATTAAATCTATTTGTCTGTTAGCAAAAGATGTCATAAACAATTAGAAAAAGTTAAACAAATGTCCCAGAAAGGAATCACTGGATGTACATCTAAAACTGATTAACTTTCAGAGTCAACCCAATTCAAGATGGCTGCCACAGCTAACCAACCTTGTAAATGTAAAATTGACTCAGTCAATTTTCAAAATATTGGGCTAAAGTTTGAAATGGTCATAGCTGACACAAACTTCAGCTCAACGTGTAATATTGTGTGAGAAATGTTTTGACTAAAACATCTATAGATCAGTCATTTCTCAAAATAAGATGATTTTAGTTTGAAACTTTGGCATGACAGGCAGTGGACAGTATCCATTCCTTCTAGGAATGCCAAGTCTTTAATTTTAAGCTGTTTTTAATTTTTTTTTTCCACCGTCAAAAAGCCTGCTAACATCTACTAACATCTTTAGTGGTTGTCATTCCCCACTTGCAAAACTGCTAACTTACCTGTGAATCTCCTGCCCCTCCGGAAGTTCATTTCCCTCTGCAGGCGGAAACGTTCCCGACTTTTGTTACCCTTCACAATAAAACTTGTTCCCACTTACCTCTGTAAAAATGCAAACAGAGAGTATCCAGTCAGCAGTCAGTCCCCATCAGCAGAACTGGCTCCAGCTCTGAATAACAGAAACACAGCCCAGCGGTTTGCAGACGGTGCTGCGTTTGGGGCTGCAGGATTGGGCACAGCTCACGTTAAACATCTCCCAATTCTCACATAGTCTCCAGATATATTGGAAGATATTTACAGTTCTTATTTTTTCCCACAGAGCCCCACTTCTAAATAACCCTTTAGCTGAGAGTCCAGCTAGGATCCTTGTTTCGTTTTATTTCCTGTCGCCAGTTTCAGCCCTAAGATTCTGAAGTATTCTGCTGAGAAGTTCAGTTTTTATGATTACAAGTTTGGCCGATTAAATTTAAAAGTACTTCAGTCTTATCAGAACTTCTGCTTGCTCGATTCTTTAAACCGCTTGATGAACCATTTAAGTCTCATTAGAATTAACATTAAAAATCTGTATTACATCTAAAACGCAGTCATTTATGACACCTATCTGCTGCTATAAAAAGGTATCCCAACCAATAAGTGACTTTAATTAATGACTGTCTGACATGTCCTCGTTGGCGTGTTGACTTGATTTTGGACACATTTTTTTCTAGTGTCCAACAGCTTTCATTAAATACTCTGCTTATTTCGTTCTCTTGCAATAATCATTTCCACTGTGACGCTCCGTGTTTCCTTCCAGAGAACAGAGCAGAATGAGGAGAAGATTAATGAACTTGTTTTTAAGCCTTTTTTAAGATGCAGTGGATAGGCTTTTATTTGAAGTGTGCATCGTGTAGCTGCTGATGCCTCTCTGAGGTCGGACTTCTGTCTGCATTAAAGAAATCTTCTTACGGAGTGATTTCTATTCAAGGAGGCGGATGAAAACAGAAAGGAACAGGATGTAATCTAATTCTAGGACTACTTTTCTGACATCCTGTGCAGGTTACCAGCAGCCGCTACGAGATCAGAACAAGATATGGATGTGTAGGAAAGTGAAGGGCACGCTTGATTTAATTAGAGAGAACATTTTTCCTGGTGCTGATGCATAATCTCCTTGTTTTGTTTTTTTTCCCCCACTGCTCTGCCTTTCCTTTATTTTCCGTCACACTGTAATGAAAGTCAGAGCTGATTGCAGCCACACCGGTGAATCCTCATTTTAACACATTAACATAGTTCGCAACAACTAGATGAGCTCTTGATGGAAACGATTTGATTAGAAAATGGTGGATGGTTATCAAATGAAGGCAAGAATACCTCAATGAATTCAACATCGGAAGGTTTTATATGACAATCAATGATTGCATATCTTTCATGTGATGCTTTCAGTGTCTGTGACCTCAAAATGCCAGATGTTTACTGAGGATTGAAATGTTTTTAACACAGGCTCATAGAAGTTTCTTTTTAAGGTATCAATTAGATACTTGTTAATTGTAAAGCAGAATTACTGTCATGTTTGACAACCATTCAAATAGTGCTCTACATGCAGGGACACATAGACAGATGATAGTGAAGATAAAGAAGACGTTTAATAAAAGGCAAGACAAGCTGCATGTAATGGAAGACACAGATGCAGCAATGACAAGAAACAATGCGAGAATTTACGAACTCTAAAACTTTGAGGCAGTCTGCCAGCACAGAGGTTCTGTACAGGGAGGATGGTTTCAGGATGAACAGCTAAGACTGGACTCGCAGTTTCTGGTGCTACAGTTGCCCTGTGGTGTAAAACACAAGAGCTTTGTGAAACATAAGACTTTCTCAAACGTAGAACGAAATAATCATAATAAGAATGTTTAGAACATTTCCGAAAATGCAACCTGCAACCTGTAGTCACAATGAATTTTCAGGAAAATACAAGAAACCTTTTAGAAAATTGAACACAACAATAAAAAGTTCAGACAACACAACGAGCCAAACAACTGGTGTTTTCAGACAAGCAAGTCTAAGAACTCTCTGAGGGTTTTAAGGACTGGAGTGGAGCAGTTCGAAGGATGCCTTCACACCTCGCTAAGCTTTCCATAACCTACAAGAGGCTGCATGTCAACTCATACCTCCATTAACTGTGTCTTTGCAGCTTTGTTCACTTCATATCTAAACCTTTTAATATCTTAATAATCTTATACCAGAGGTCTCTTCATACCCACCACCATCTACTTTGTGCTGGACTCAACCAGCTTTATACCCACTTTTGCCCATTTTGTACCCACATTGTCACTGCTCCGAACCCACCTTTACAGTGACCCAAACGTTAATGCTTTATACCTAATGTGATTATTGTGGCAAAGCTTAGTTTGTGGTTAGACTTGGACATTCACAGCTGTAGCCCCAGAGGGTTTCTGATTGGTCCTGGATCTCCAGACGGAAGAAATTACAAAATGCAGTCCTATTAAAATTGCATGCTCCTAAAACAATATGACAATTTAATATGCTTGTCTAAAAATACAAGCAGGCTAGGTTGTTCTTTCTATGTATTTTATACAAGCAGCATCTGCTTCAAGAGACCTGCACTGTCAAGAGTCTGTGCCTGGCATGCAGATTTTACACACCACAACTCAACAATTAAGTATGTCCCAACGTAGATGATTTAATGTGCTGGAATGCACTTTAAAAAAGTCTATCATTGTGTTAAAAAAATGGTCCATTTTATACAATGAAATAAGCACACTGATCCTGTATCTGTAATGATATGTGCAATGTACGCAGGGAGGTATGCACTTGTTAATGCGTGGATGCAAAATGGTCACTGTTTCGTTCCCAATTGGTACAAAACATCGACAACTGATTATGAAATAGCAATGGCTGGTTCAAAGTGAGGGCATGATTTGACCAGCACTTCCTACAAGATCCATTAGAGTGTGGCTGGATTGCAGAAAAGTTGGAAAACCTCCTTCAGTGTGAAGGCATTCATGACACTGCCAGATTCTCAGCACTGGCCAAACAGTTTTTTCTGGTTATTTTCCATGTCCCTGTGATGTTTTTCTGCACCCTCACAAAGCCCTGTATGCCTGCCCTGGCATGTCTCTCCCATGCATGTACAGGTACCATATGTCTGCACAAGGCTGTTTCCATGATCTTGCCTTGGCATGAGGCATGAGGCATGAGGCCAGTGTTGCCAGTACTGCTTCAAATTCTCAACAACCAAGCCGCACCAGTACAGGGATATGTGGCCATTGATGCTTTTATAATAATGAACCAACACAATGTCACTAAAAAGGTTTTGTGCACACTCAAAACCATTTTGGCCCCATCATGTTCTGTCACACATAAAGGGGAGCCCACTGCATTTCATTTACTATGAAGACCCCGCCAAGAACTTGCAAAAAAGCCATCTGTGTTCAGTACGATTGTTTACCTTATAGTGGGGTTCTCCTCCAGTATATAGGGGGCATCAGGTTCACTTGCCAGTGACATTCCCCAACATCAATAGAGGACACCATAGTTAGAGCTGTGTGTTGTGGATCTTTGGTTCAGTTTTTAACGTGGTGTTTGAAGAAGTGCTGCAAAAATTAGATGCAGGAGCCAAGACTCATACGACAGATCAGCGTACTTTGTGCTGCACACATTCAAAGAAGAACATGTCAAAGCAGTTAATGCAGGTAGCTAAGTAGCTTCTCATATGGTGGAAGAAGGTTCAGTTTGTATGGACCAGTCACATCTACTGTCAGCTGAAAATCTCCATTGAAGCAAGAAACCACCTACTCTGAAGTAAGAGCTAAAGCATATCTGATAAACATAGTTATTAGGACTACAAATGACCACAGTACTGCCATTGTGAAAACCAAAAAGGCTAACTACCTTAAATGGTTTTAAGGACTGTGAGCTTTTGAACACATTTCAAAAATTCGGACATTTCCGCAAAGAAATTATACAAAACACCATTTCAAAAACATCTTTGTTTGGATATGAGTATCTTGAAAGTATCTGTTTTGCTGTTGTGTTTCCCTTGTTACGGTGTTTGTTAAAAGCCGCTGCATCTGTTAAATGTGAGTCATGGTTAGTCTCAGTGGGCGACTCATTTGATGCTTCCTGATTTATACGTTCAGTCCGACAAACACCATCTTCACACAACAAAACTGCAGGAAGTAAAGCCACATAAACAAAAAGTCCTTGAAGTGTCCAAGACAGTAATAATTTAGGACAAGCATTTTCTGTCGGTGCTGAGCAGCCTAAAGGCAGAAGGAATAGAAGGAATAAAAGACCTGAAATAGCGATTACTTCTCTTTATGGACACATTTTACTGAAGCCCAGGGACATTATAGAAGATGCCTGAATGGATTTATTTTCTTAATTGTGGTGTCTGAAAGCCTTTACTCTATAAGGCGACAATGATTTGGTTTTGTTGATATAATTTTGTTAAAATTGTTGTGTTTTTTCACATCAGTACCACTGTAGTAAAATGATCTGCAAAACTGGCAGGCTTTTTTCATAGCAGACATTTTGATTCAAAATAGTAAGACAAGCTCAGGTGGGCTATTAAAAGATGCATTCTACTTAGAGGTAGTTCTGTTTTGGCACATGTTCTACAAAGAACCACTGTGCACAGGTGCAGAAGTGTAAGCAACCATAATTAAAAGGATAGTTCAGATATTTTGAAGTGCGGTTCTGTGGAAAGGCTATGATCCATTAATATCTTCCTCTTGTGGATCGCTCTTTGAATGAGATCAATTGGGGAAAAACAGACTTTAATTCTTACAGGACTGATGAACAGTATTGTCAGATCTTGCAAGAGAAAAATGCAACCAGGTCTACAAAAACAAGCTCCAAAGAAGCGACCAACGCACCACCACCCATGCAGCCTTAGAATGAAGGTTAGAGAGGCCACTTGGTTTATACATAATTATATTATAATGTACATGTATTATATGTATATATGCATAATTATATACATAATTTTCATCACATTTGATGTAAAATCCTTTTATGGAACACTGTTCTTATTTTTTTCTTTTTTATAACTGGTATCACTGGTTCATTCACCCATCAGTGCCACAAATCTGTTTAGTTTGGTGGTGTTATTTGTGTTTACGGGTGAGGACATAATCATTTTTTCCCATGATGACCAAGGAAGATAATCAGCCAATCAATCAGAGGCAGCGGGGGGCCGGTGATGCATGCCTTGTTCATCCTGTTGTTGTTGACGGATGCTACAACAGAACAAACTAGTAAGCCTAAATAAGTAACTGTCTAAAGATGCCCAAAAAAACACAACCCGCCATTATCAATACTTTCAACGAAATTCACAAGAAAACAAGCCCAAAGTCACTTATAATAAATGGACTTGGCAACTGTGCCAATGAGCTAATGTCAGGCTGGATGGAAACGGAAGCGAACCCAGAGTGCAGACTCATTCTTCAAAAACAAAAACTAATTTATTAAATAAAGAAAATTTAAAAAAAAAACAAACTGCTGACGTGGCAGCAAACTAAACTTAACAAAAATCCAAAGCAGGGCATGGCAACGAGGAAACAAAACATAGATTCAGCAAACGACAAACAATGATCCGACAGGGTGTGAGAGAAATGACCAGGTATTTGAACACTGGGGTTGACGAGGTAAATGGAAACAGGTGAGTGGGGATAATGGCAGACAGGTGGAGATGGGCGTGGCAAGGAAGGTAGAAGAGTGACAGGGGAGGAGTGAATACTGAGAACAACACAACCAGGAAAAAACCAAACTGAAATAATAACTCAAAAACTCAAATCCTCACAGCTAATGGCTAATCTGAACATATATCCCTTAAAATACAGAATGGTCTTGTATTTAACATTCAATTTGACGTCCCTATTTTCTTTCTAAATGAGATTTTTGTTTCATAAACTTGACTCTTTAGGCTACGTTAGGCTAAGTTATGATGTGATTTGTTCATAAAGGTTTACTAGTGATACAGCATTCCTTTAAAATACATATTAAATGTATTAAAGTAATGAAAGTTCAACATGGCTGTGGCCCCTATAGGCCCCTGCCTGTAATAGGGGCCCTTTATTTTGCTGGCTAAAAGGTGGCCACCCTAATCTGAACACAGATAAAAACAAAGTGGAATGCTGTCATTTTAAAATGAGTCCAATCCTGAGCTTATTGTACTCTTATGTCAAAATTATCTGCCATGAAACTGACCTGTGACCTCAGCCTCAGCTGTAAACACAACCCGCTGAACACCAGGAAGTTAATGTTGTCGTTATCATACTGATCTTAGCGTTTAGCTCAAATTACAAGTGAACTGCACGAATCAATAGATGTAAAGCAGTCAGTTTTATCTTTGATAAAAAAAAAAGAGCTTAGCTTGTGATTGCATTATAAAAGGACAAGACATTTGCTAAATCAGCTGAGTGCTGTTCTTCTGAGTGAGCTCCTTGAGGAATTAGGGCCACGGAGCATTCAGTGACGATTTCTTTCAGCCACTGATTGTATTTATTGGGTGCTTTAGTGAATCTTTACAACAGCAAATGTGTGACACATGCAACATCGTGGCTTATTGATTTGTTTTGAAGCTCTGTGACATGTAAGTAATATCAAGCTATAACTGTGAAAATAATATTTCTAGGCAGGATCAATCCCCAGTTGGTTTGGATAATTACATTTGAGCCATCTGACTGAATTTTTGTTTCGTTGTTGTTTTTGCAGTAAATCACAACTGGAGGCTATAAACGCCCTCAAGGTCACAAATATGAAAGCAGAAAGGTCAGTTTTTACTGGTGGTATAAAGTATCATCTCACCAACAGTGTCTCCAATTATGACTGCCTATTGGGCTCGCTGCTCTTTTTGAATAGCTTCTTCCATATCTGACGCAATTCATTTCCCGTAATGAGAGCCTTCAGAAAGTGAATAAAGGTATGCATATGATTTGATACAAGGGTTCAAAATGAGATATTCCTCGGGGCTCACTTCAAACAAGGCAAAATTTGCAGCTCAAGAGAAACTCTGTGGATTCAAACCAGACATCTGTTCTCCGTCTCTCATTGGGGCTGAAAGGAAGCTGAAGCTTCGGTGCCAAGGAGCCTCTTGTTGTAAATCGTTGCCAGCTTATTTGTCACCATGACCCCATTGACCAGAGAACCAGTCAGCCACCACAGCCTAATGGCACGTTCATCTGTCGGCTCATCTCACAGTTCGCGGCTAAAACCCGACGGCACGAGAAGCATCGGAGACAGAAGCAGGATGAAGGGGAGAGTGAAACCCCATTCCTGACTGGATTCACTTCTTGTTGTTAACGCTCTGAAGTCACCTAAAGTTTATAGCTTGTCCATTTGCAGGCCATCCAGAGAGAGGCTTCAGTCTCCCGGGAAGCCACAGAAAGCTCCTTAACTGCCCGGCCTTTTATGGAGCAGAGGAGCAATTGAACATGTTTTAGTTTCCCTGCTGCACCAGCTGGGATGCAAGAAGCAATATCAGTATTACCCATCTTCACTGAGGAGAGGGTTTGCTGTGCTTGCTTTGCTGTATCTGCCTTAATCATCTTGACCACATTCGCCTCTTTCGAATTCCAGCCCTGAATTTATCATAAAAATGGGCTTTAAAGTGCATTACACAGTTACCTCGGAATCAAAGGGGCTGTAATGGAGCTGTTTCTGTAGACAAAGAAGAGGAGTCTGAAGAGTCTGACTGGAACAACAATAGACAGGGAGACAGGATGGAAGCCCCCTGACTCCGAGATATAAAGAAACTGTCATACAGCCGCAGCTCCAGTGTATCTTTTAATTAACATCTCATACACCAAAACAAACACACCCTCAATAATGCAGCAGCAGCATGCTACAATATTAATGTCAGATGCAATGAGGTAATTAGATGGGAAGCTATTTTAAGCCTGTGTTTGCCCCAGCCAGAGCAGCGGGATTGTTAATATAAAAAGGGATCCCACTGAAACGGAGCCATGAAAGGATAGGAGCAGCTGATCCCATGTGTGCTGTGGCCAAACAGGAGGCGACCGGGGGCCAACATTTTGTTTGTCAGATTGAACAAATGGTGACAAACGATGGCAAATTGGACTGAAGGCCCCCTGCCGAGCTATGGTGCTGGGTTCCCAATAGAGCTAGGGTGCTAGCTTTGGCGACGCACACACACATGTATGAAGTTATCGAAATGTAATGAAAGTTCAAGGCGCGCCGTGCATACAGAAAGAGACTGAAACACAACAATACGATGCAAAAGAAACGAGCCATTGTAGGAATGGAGACGACACACAAAGGCTCCATGACT
This sequence comes from Kryptolebias marmoratus, assembly GCF_001649575.2. Taxonomy (NCBI): domain Eukaryota; kingdom Metazoa; phylum Chordata; class Actinopteri; order Cyprinodontiformes; family Rivulidae; genus Kryptolebias; species Kryptolebias marmoratus. Next base: position 21,305,458 of record NC_051449.1, read on the forward strand.
GTCTAATCCAATGTTTCACATGAAAGAGTTGAGCCTTGTCTGAAGACTTAAACAGCATTTGGTCTAATCCTTTAAATCTATATGATTGAGACAGATGGAAAGAAAAATGTCTGTCTTTGTGTCTGAGAGGGAAAAAAGGAATCCGTGCACCTTTAACCCTGTACTTCTGATTTTCAGTCTCGTCTGCAGGGTGAAGTCAAGTGAAACTCTCTGTAAAAGAAGTGGTCAAAAATAGATTTCTGGGGCCAGCCATGTACTTATATAAAAAAGAATGTATTTCATTTAATTGGTTGGATGAGACAAAGATTTTTAATTTCCCTTGGGATTATAGGTTGCCAACTTTTGTTTTCACACCACAGAGAGGAAGAGGACTCAGAGCAGTGGCAGGAATTTACAATCTCCTCGTTTCCACAGGCAATGCTGTGTGTTTTCTCCTCAGAGAGCACCACAGATATTAGATTAATTATGCAGATGTTTAAATATCAGCCCCAATCAAAGACACTTTCTAGTCTGCGAACCTTGTTTTGTCTGTGCTTCATCTCTTATACGAGTCGTCGCAGCATATGCTCTGGCGCAGAGGACACACAGCTTTTCCTTTCTCCCTCTGCCTCCTTCTCTTGCTCCCTCCTCCTCCTCCACACAGACTGCCCATTGTGTGCGGGCACAGATGAGATTTGCATGCATCTTAGGCTGGATTACACACACAGGCTCTGGGAACCTGGACCCCTGTGGTCTCCCTTCACTCTTTGGGTCCAAAACGGCAGAATTTTCCTTTTAAACTACCACTTCAAACGGGTCTCGCAGCTTAATTGGCTCAGGAACAAACCAAATCAAGGGTTAAATTCCTAGATTTGGGAAAGTAGGGGAAAGAAAAAGAAAAGTTTTAGTGCTTCTTTGCAGCTGCCTCCTGGAATTTGTCTCATGAAGCACCCCTGTTGGGTTCGACACCCATCAGATTCCTAACTTGGGTGAGATAAGAAAGCATGAAAGGGTTAATCTTCTGAGTGATATGTATAATCAGAAGCTTAATCGTTGATCTGAGGATGCTGCGCGTAAGAGGGTAGAGATGGCAGATAAGAGCAGCCAAATCTCCTTAAAATAGCTGAGGACGCGGCATAAATCTGCCAGGAGATCCAACAAACATTTGATGAATTGATTCTAATTTCATATTGCTTCTATGTCAATACTCTCCTTGATCAAGTTCCTGTGTGTGTGAGTGCTTTTTGGTCAAGCCTTTTCAGCATTTCAGCATATTTTTAGTGCATTTGTTGACACCAAAAACAGCACTAAACAGACAATGGAAAAATCTCATCTCAAAGCATTTGTGTGTCATTACATTTATTCCTGTTTGCATAGAAGTAAATTGTCAAACGCTGTTTTTCTTTAAGCAGCTAAAGCCTGACAGAGCCTCTCTACCCAGCAGGATTAAAAATGAGATAGGATTTATTATTGATCCTCGGCTGACCTCCTATGAAGTTCTCATCATTAATGGTGCCGATACATAAGCACCGAAGCACCCTTATTACTATTATTAGTCCGTTATTCTTCTGTTTTCATCCTGGTTTTCGATCTGCTACTTCTCTTGCAGCTTTAGAAAAAAACAAACAAAAGAATCCATCAAAATGTACAGTTCGATTGCGAAAAGAGTGCTATGACTTTTGGCAGAAGTACATCATACATCATAGATTAAACTCACAAAAAGTATGTGTTTTTCCACCTATAGAAAATTGGGACTTTTGGCAACACAACTGAGAAAACCCAGCCCTGTTTGGAGCTCTATTACTCAGTCATGCTTCACAGTAGAAACATTATTTGAAATTTAAACAGTTCACAGAAAATTGGACTTTACATGACTGAACTGGTAATTTGATATCTTTTCCATTTTTTTTACAGAATCACAGTTCAGGTTTTACCATTTTTGAAGATTTTTGAACAAAATATTGTTTGCAAACAATACTCTGGGTACTCTGTTTTCAAACTAGAGTACCCAGTTTATTCCTGGTACTCTGGTTTCCTCCTACAGACAAAAATCATGCATGTTAGGTGCATTGGTATCTCTAAATTGTCGTCCTCCACATGTTGACGTGTCCCTGGGCAAGACCCTGAACTCCTCACTGCCTCCGATGTGCCCCATCGGTGTATGAATGGAGTTTAAAGCCCTGATTAGACTATAGAATGATTTATTCCAATTAGCTTTGTAGAGATGTAGTAGAGTGCTGTATGAATGTGTGGAGATGGGTAAATGAGGGCACAGATTGTGTTGTAAGGCACTTTGAGTGGCCTGGTTGGCAAGGAAGACACTATTTAAGTAGAGTCCATTTACCATTTGTTTGTATCTATGTGCCCCTGTGATGGACTTGTGACCTGTCGCACCCTAACTCTCGCACAGTGAGGCACCAGCTCCCCAAGACCCAGAAAGGAAAAGCGGGTAATGAAAATGGATGGATAGTCCAAATCTGCTTGTCTTCATTTCAAAAGTGTACTCCAGTAGATTAAATCCTGAACGTGGGGCAGATTCCAATGTGGTCAACAAAATAGGCTGTGATTTTCAAAACACGACCACACGGCTAGCTGATTACTTGGTCACAAACACACAAAATTCAGTAAAACTGCAGCTGAAACTTGGCCTATTGTCACACAATTTCGAGTCACCAACTAGTCTCCAACAATCAGCCCAGTGAGATACAGTACAATTTGTAGTGGTAGGAATTTGGTAGCCATTTCTTCTTGGCATCTTTGTCTGCCTGTTCTATTAAAAATGCTGTCAGGGAGTGTAAGATACACACTGGCAGTAGCTTTAACATTTCTTTTGATCTCTGTTCTCGTTACACCTCTTTTGCAGTTCCTACATCAAAACTTCAACATTTAGTCAGCTTAGATTGTTATAAAAGGAAGTCCTAAATTATTATTGGTCTTTAGAGAAGAAAGATGTTCAGTTTCAGGCAGGGGCTGCACTGGCACACTTCATTTTTGTTTTTTTGTTAGAAATGTTCTAGTTTGATCAAATTCTCCACACATACTCTTAATGAGATCAGTGGGCTCCCGCAGGTCCGCTCCGATAAACCCTGACCCTAATGCCGTCAGACGACAAGTGTTTACTTGGTTCTGCAGTCTGTATGAACGCTCTCCCGTTCCTCATCATCGCTTCGTGCTGCTATTAGATTCTGGCTGCACAGAACATTGAGCTCGGCTGAGTAACACCACCTTCAAAGGGCCAGACCGTGAAATATCGGCTAATTTTTTACCTCGCACTGGAACGAAACGGGTTGATGAGCAAATTTACTGTCAGCGCCGAGGCTCTCGGGTGCTGCTGCTCAGAAGAATAAACTCTGTCTTCAGCAGGTTCATAAGCAAGCCTCATACCTAAATGAGCCTGATGATTATCTGAATACATTTCCATTGCTATTACAACTGGCTCCAATCAGCGAGTGTGGCTGCCTTAAATTCGGCATGTGTGCATGTCCCAAAGGCATTAATTTCACCTACATATTAGTTTGGGGTGGAAGCTTGCTGTGCGTGGAGGCAATTGATTCAGCGATGCCAGGCACACAGAATACAGAAGGACAGTGATTGGGAGGGGGGTGCGCACAGATACTCCTTTAAATGCAGCTGTCATGTATAATAAATCAAATCATTTGCCTTCCTCGCAGCTAGTCCCGTTTTAAAATCTAAAGCTGCTTATAAAAAAAAGAGACGTGCGAAACATTGTGATTTCTGCTCATCGATACGCTGTCCCCCTCTTCTCTTTTCTCCGTCTCCCACTCCCCTGTCAGCTCATTAGTCACCCGTCTCAATATTGCTGCAAGGTGTGGATCCAAACTCTCATCTAATTATGCCTGAACACACACATAGAACAGTGAATTAGATAAAGACAAACTTTTGCATAACTGGTTGAAAAGAAAAGGGTGTGCTAATCTCTATGTCAGACACACACACACACACATAGATATATAATTGGACAGGAGCCAGGATGTAGACAAATCAAGGTGTTAAGGAGAGATTTTGGACAGTTTGAAGTGAGGTTCTGGGAAAGAGTTACGCACAATTAATATCTTTTTGTACGACAGGACTGATGAGCTGATGACGAATGAGCCCAAAACCAAAGTCTTAAAACAGCTCAAAACTTTAAAATTTCATACTGGTTCATAAAAATGCTATTTTATAGACCTTTACGCCATCATCGGTTTTGCATTAAAGTTGTGCAGCAGTGTAAAAGTTTAAAAATAAATGTTTGCAAGAGCCACTCGCCCAGCAATACAGTCTGAATGGAGCAACTATCAAAGTGGATCGCTGCTGTTTTAAAACAATGAACAGCAGTTTGTACAAAAGCTACTTTTTAAACTTTTACAAAATCCTCTCTTTTGCACTACACAATTATTTCAGTCAAGCAATGATAAAATTCCTGCTGGAAGTGTCCCCAGACTGCTCTGCAACTACAAATAGCTGATGCTATTTGCACTTGCAAATTATCACAAAATTCTATGTAGAAAAAAAAGAAAGAAAAAAAAAGAACTTGTCTTGAGAAAATATTAATTTTCTTTGTGACAGATCTTCCATTTCTTAAACTTAGCCTGACAATTATCTTGTTTTTTGTATCTTTTGAATAGTATTTTTATTTGTTTGTTTGTGTCACTTTTGGATTTTCTTCAAAAATAAAAGTGTTTTATAATTGTAAGGCATTATTATTTTTCTTCCTGTGGTTAGTAAATTAATGTTGGTGTAAAGGTTTGTAAAATATAATTTTGATGAACCAATATGAAATTTTAGCGATATGAGTCGTTTTACAACTCCAGCAGTCTTCTCCGGTCACAGACTAGCTGTGAGCTCATCAGTCCTGTCAGAATTAAACTCTAATTCTCCAAACTGAAGCTGCTTACAGAGCTACATGTAAGATATTAATTGTTCATCACATTTTCACAGAACTCAACTTCAAAATGATTAAAATAACACTTTACGCCAGTAAGAACAACATGAACAAAACTGGAAATCCTTAACCAACCTGGAAGGAAACCATCCTCTGATATCTATTTTAAATAAGCACTTTGATAAACCATCTCCTCCAAGGAAGAAAAATTACATCCTGAACAAATGTATCCCTGGAAAATGAAACCTCCCGACAAATTATTTGGAAAGACAGATATTTCTGCTGAAAATATAGATGGCAGCCGAAGAAAAAAAGAGGAGGAATCTCAGAATGAATCTAGCTGGGCTGCATGATTTCATCCCTTCCCTTCATAACTAATAACTCATACATCATCTACAACCTATTAACAAGCAGCCTCAGTCCAGCTAATTCCATCAGTAAGCGAGGAGCCACTCTGCTGCTGCTAACATAATTGTTACATATTGGCTCCAGTCCGATGCTGCGTTTCCGTTTTCGGAGCACGTACAGTTATCTTTGTCAAATGACAACATCAGTTTGGCTTTAAAGCTCATCAGTGCCAAAAACAGCCACTGTCCCTCGGATAAAAGCCATTCGGATTTGATCAAATGGCCGCTCTGTGGATTTTGTGATCCAGATTTTAAAAGAAAACATCAAATACCAACATGACACCACCTCACGCTACATGTCAGTGTGACTTTATGCTCCCAAAATGTACTTGTCTGCATTAAAATGCATTAAAACATCTGCTGACGCATATTTTGATGGTTTCTGATTATTATAAAAGACAGATGCTTTTAGCCACCAAAGGACATTTTGTTGACATTTTCTGCACAGTCTTGTTGCATTTACTGTGGAAGACAGTGTCAAAGAGACATAATATTATAGTTTTAGCCTTCATGTAGATGGAGATGATTTGCGCTCTTTTGGTGTGTGTCACCCAGAATAACTTTAAAGGACTGGGTTTCACTGGCAGGTCTGTGTAGCATCTCCAACATTCAGAGGACGCTGGATTTGTCACCCAGCTGACGATGTGTGTAAGTTAAGGACTCAAATGCAGTGAGGAATCAGGTGGGAGCTGAATGGACGTAAAGTCTCCTTCACACAGGATGATGAACTCACTGTACTCTTCAGTAAATACACCATCTACAGAATTACATAAAACCTCCCTCAGAGTGAAGACAACTGTGACACTTCTACACTCTTAGTACTTACCATAAAGGGGTTTTGTACATGCTTAAAACCCTCTTTGGTCAGGCTTTACCAAGCAGAATGGGAAGACATGAAGACCCTTCAAAGACCATCCATGTTCTGAAATTTGTTTTGTTTTTTTTACACTATAGTGCAGATTTCATCAGTCTAGTTGGGTCTAAATAAACGCTGTTTTATTATTACAAAGGCGAGATGTTCAATAAATCCAAAGGATCTGAGACAGAAGGTGGATCTCATAAAAAACAACTCTAAACCTGGCTCTAAATATACTTTTTTAACTTAAGGTTCCTAACTGAGTGAAATGACCCAGAAGTATCTAAGCAGCAGCCTCGAGAGCTGGGTGAATTCTTTAAAAATTTAAGAAAGGGAGCATTAATGCTTTTATTGTATCATTTAGCTTAGAAAACATTGGACCATTTTCATTAAAAAGAAAAGAAACTCTGTCCCACAATTCTTTGCAACTACCACTTTCCAAACAACATTTGTACAGACTCACGAACCCAAAGTCATGTAAAAACAAAACAAAGAAGATCAGGATTATAAGTGTGAGAAGTGGGGAGCTGTTGAACTTTTTTCTAACAACCAACCATTCTAAAGAAGTTGTATTTTACATCTTATTTCATTGCATAATAATGGCTCTGTGGAGCTATGGAGATAAAACAAGCATTAGTCAAAGTATTTGGTGAACTTTTTGTTAAATCTTCTTTGAGCAGCTGCAGTTTTACCCCTACACTGTCGCACCGCAGCTTAGTGAAATTTTGGTCGACTGCTTATCGCAATGCAACTGTCTTTTGCTGAGTCATTACAGATTTTGCCCACTGTATTTCCAAATTAATTCAAGAAAGAGAGCATAGTGGGACAAGAGAGGAGGTCATTTTTGTTTGACTGTTCGGCCAGGGACGCACACAAATGTAAAACAAACAAAAAAAAGGGATGGAAAGCAGAAAAAGAACAGAAACATAAACTCACAAAAAACAAAGGTAGTGACGCCAGTAAGTTAGACTTTCTTATGATAAAAGCCATGAGTCTGCTTGATTGTAATTTAAATGTAACATATTTTCTTAATCCTAAACAGGTGCTTTAATGTCTAAACCTAATCATGCACAACTTTATTCCCTAAACAATCCACAACAGGAAAAAGTAAAAAATAACTGAGAACAAAAACTAATGGCCTGTTTATATTTTAAAAACAGCAATTTTCTGTTGTGTTTGCACCTCCCATCCACACAAATTGAGCTTTTGGTGAGAAAATCTCAGATGTTTTTTTAAAAAATGTTTCTTAAAGTGTTTTTTTTTTTTGTCTCTAAGAGAACTCGAGGAACACCTCAGCGACCTGTTTGACCCATCCCCTCCATTACTCTGCACCCCAGAAACTAAAACAAAAACAAACCCAGTTTCACTGTTTGTTTGGTTTTTATGTCTCGCTTTATGTACATCCTGTCGTTGTCCAACTTTGATCGTTAGTAAATGAGAGGAAATTAAAATTAAATTTAAAGGCGTTTTAGCAGAAGCTCAGCATGTTGTTTCTTTGTGTTTTAATGTTATTAATGTGGATCTTCTCGCCTCCTAGTGGCTCGGTATGAATATTTCAGTGTGTTTGTGAGAATGTGTGGGCAGGAGAAATTAAGAAAAAAAGGGATCTGTTTAAAACCTATCTGGAGTAGTAGTGTAGAAGCGGTTTTAACTTGACGCGGGTTAAAAAGCATCGTGTCAACTGCGACATCAACAAACCAGATGTCCTTTTTGGTCTTACTCCTTCTCCATCAAAACCCTCTGACCTCCTGTTTTTCTTTTTTTTTTTTTTGATTATTGTTTGTTTTTTGTTGTTTCTCTGTTAAACACTTCTTGTTAAACTAGGGGTGTACCGGTACATGTATTTCCACCAAACTGTCGCGGTACAGACGTTTGGCACTGCCACACTGAGCTCCGTAACAAATACGTTTGTCACAGGAGATCACCGCTCTCATCTAGAAGCGGCTGCATGTTTTATTTAACTGCATTTTTCTAACAGCTACACCAGAAAGGAAGCAGAGGAGGATACAGCACATCTAAACGCTCTTCACCAAAGAAAGCATGGCTCAGAAAAACATGCAGATGCTTAAAAACCTGCCTGTTTGTTTCAAATCAGCTGTGCGGAAAAGTTCACCGGTTGTGCAGAGGGGAGAGACAAGAGGTGCTTGTAGGGCAAGAAGGAATGTCGTACAATGTGTGCTTTATAACGTGCTTTGGCAAGCCATTTGTGTGTATATGTGAAGTTCCTGATATAAAGAGTCACTTTTCCACACTAGCACTCACTGAGAAGCTAGGTGTGAGTGTTCAACTTCTTATTTATTTTTGTATTTTCACACTGGGAGATGATATTCTGTTTTTTATTGCTTTTTATTTTGCATAAAGTTCTTGTGGTATGAGGTAATCTGCAATGGCAGAGAAGTATGTTAGGCTGTATGAGGACAGCAGGACAGGGGTTGATGTGTGCTGTAGGAGTGACAGGTAGCTTCAATGTGGAGGTGGGACTGCATCGAGGATCAGCTCTGAGCCCCTTCTTGTTTGCTCTGGTGATGGACAGACTAACAGATGAGGTCAGGCAGGACTCCCCATGAACTATGATGTTTGCAGATGAAACTGTGATCTGTGGTGAGAACAGGGAACAGGTGGAAGAGAACTTGGAGAGGTGGAGGTGTGCACTTGAAAGACGAGGAATGAAGGTCAGCTATAGAAGGACAGAGTACCTGTGTGTGAATGAGAGGGAGGCAGGAGGAACAGTGAGGCTACAAGGAGCAGAGGTCACAAAGGTGCAGGACTTCAA